>NW_026937553.1:0-80020 GCF_032062105.1 Saccostrea cuccullata
ATCTGCCCTGAGACCTTTAATGCCTGCACCAAGGGCATCAGTGACCAGTGCTCCCTTATTTAAGGTGGTATAGAAGTGGTAGTAGAACTTCTCCATAGCAATGTTTGGCAGAGACCACATGCTTACTAATACACACTGAGCACCTAGGAACAAAACAAAGAAAGCATAAATTAATCAAAGTCTTGTATTCAAATACATGTGGATTATACAATTCCAAATTCATCTTTTGACAGAAAAGTTCATTATATACATGAAGATGGATTGCTTTTTACATTGAACAAAAGCAATTTCCTTCAGAGCCCCGACTTTTTTGAAGAAGCTTCCACTTACCAGCATTGAGGAAGGCTGATGGCAAAGTAAAGCCAGGAGGAAGACACTCTTTGTATCTGTTAGGACCATATCCAATATTGAGGACCACAATCTTGGCCCTCAGTTTTAGCTGTATGATGTCCTCCAGTGAGAGAATAAAGGAGGACTGCTGAGGAGGACCCTCATGTAACTTCACCTCCCCAGGAGTGAAAACAATGAATCCCTCCTTCCAACAACCATAGGATGCTGTGGAAAATACAGAAGTTGCTCATATTCATTATGTGTCATTTGTAATGCCTTTATCTGTATATTGCAATTAATTCACAGGTTATTTCTCTGTGCTCACCTTCAATATCAATGTTCTACCATCAAACACAAAATTACTTCAGCAATTATTTACCTATATGAATGACTGTAGCATTTTCTATGCTTGATATGAAATTCTCCTTGGTTGCATCTGGTCCTGTGATAGGATGAACATTGAGATAGGAAGCTACAGCACTCAGTTCCCTTTTAGCTGCTGGTAGATATACATTGGCTGGCTTCCATTCACAGTCATAAACAAGAAGTCTGAAAGAAATTGGCAGTGCCATTTTTCAATGTTTAAAAAATATTTCAAAATGCAAAAGAGATAACATATACATCAATTTTCAGACATAAATTTAAGATAATTCATTTTTAGGATAATCAATGACTTACTTTTCAGGGAGTTTTGGATTTCCAAAGACCACACATTTATCTGTATCACAAATCTGCTGGTATGATGTAATACACATGGTAGAGGAAGTGATGTCAGTTCCTGTTGAAGTCCTATTGGTCAAAATTGTGTATGTATGAGCATTCAGCATTTTTTCCATGGGCAGTGGGCTACCAATTTGGGACTGATATTTATTGGCAGTGTTATGAGTTACAATGCCCGGTAAAGGCTTTCTTGGAGAAAACACACCTCTGAGAGATTCTTGAGAAGAAGGGAGTGTACCTTTTAAGTTCATTTCTCCTTTATTGCTTCCTGCTGAAGCAGGCATGCCCAACATTGTAGTCAGAAGTCTAGGGTTAGCTGTTTTCCGTAAGTCATATGAATCATGTGTGTCTTCTTTTTCCACGTCGGGACTGATTGCATTGGTCATTACCATCTGCGCCAGAACTCTGTTCATCCCCCCATTTCTAGTTTGGCTTCTTTCAAAGTCAAGGTCATCTTGGGCTTTCATATAGTTCATTTCATTGTTAATGACTTTTTCCAGAGCAAACAGACTGGGCAATAAAGTCAAATGAAACCTGTCACACAAGTATCTGGCATTCCAGTCTTGGAGGATGCCAAATGGACAGTCATACAAGTTCTTGTCAGGAATAATTATAAGGTGGCTCTTCTGGGGGAGTTTCATAAGAATGTCTTCCACAGGGGCTAAAAGGAGATTAAACAGAATTTTGTTTGGGCTTCCCTCTTCTGACAAGTCTTTGTTTGTTGTGTCTTGTTTCACATCTTTTCCGAGGGCTAAGTTCTTTCTCCTTGTGTACTGTAGTTGAGCATTTCTAATTGGCAAGCAGCGGTCTTCACAAGAATTCTGCATGGTTTTCCAGTCGGGTGTGTTTTTAAGACCATCCAAGCAAATCTGGATCTAAAATGGGATGGAAAACAGTAACCAACTAGACATCTCTGCTTTTATAACATGACATGTGTGGGCATATGTTATATTAGTGGGGGTGAAAGTCAAAGGAATCTCAGATTATAGATTAAAGGGTGGTCATGAAAAAGTGCTTTAATATTAAAAATCAATCACTGAATTTAAGTTCAAATAAAATTTTGACCTTTTAACTTTTAGCTTGATAATTTATCCAGTCATAATTAATAAAGTTAAGTCAATTACCCTATCTTGCATATCTTCCACATCAGCTGACTTCCCAGAGTAGAACCGCACCAAACCACTTCCCGGTACAAACACCCAACTCAGAACTCGGTGGCTGAGAACCGAATAGTAAACCACAGCGGCATTCTGTTCATTGACCAATCGGGACATACGATCCACTGCCCAGAAATCGGTCTGTGGCCCAAAGTTTATGTACGACACAGGGTGTCCCTTGATCTGAGTAATAAAGCGTTTCCTGTATGCTTCAGCATACTGCAAACATTCTTCTTTGTTTCCCATTTTGCATAAGACATTTTGAATACCATCGTAGCATTCTTGGAGCTGGGAATAATATTCTGATGGGCAGTATGTATCTTCATCTCTGTGTTCCCGAATTTTTGTTTCAAATAAAGGAATAAGTTTTTCGAAATATTTCCTAGCTTCCTCAATTTCCATCATTTGTTTTGAGTGTCTTTTGATACAGGCTAGGTTGTAGTGACACATGGTTAAAATATCTACATAATCAAAATCCTCTGCCAGATTGGAAGCTTGTTCATAAAATCCAATGGCATACTGAATCTTTTTCATATCTCTGTAAGCATTGCCAAGTTTACAGAAGGCCATAGATTTAGCTCTGTAGTCTGTTCTTATGCATGAATTTAACATTTGATTGTAATTTTCAACAGCTTTGTCAAAGTCCTCCTTGACCATGTATGTGTCTGCCATCATTTCATAAGCAATGACTAACATTTTGGGATCATTAAATTTTTTGGCCATGGCAATATGCTGTTCATGGTAAGTAATTGATAGTTTCCAATTTCGAATTGCGGCATATACACTTCCTAAACAGCCATATGCCTGAGCCATGCCTTTTTTGTCACCATTCTTTTTGCAGACCCTGAGGTACAAGGAATAATTTTTCAAAGCTTCATTAAAATTTCCCAGAATTTCATTCAACATTCCCGTGTTGTGGTATGACTCTGACTGTGCACGTCCTTCAATACCAAACTTCTCCAGTAGTTTCACATATTTTCGAGCATGTTTTTCAGCATATGCCATGTTTCCAATGGATTTGTAAGCAATACTTAAATTCAAATGAAGTCCACATTGCAACTCTTTTGTCCAAAAATCAGGAAAATTTTCTTCAGACCCAGCCTCTTCTCTGATCTCTGCCTCCAAATCTAACAATTTCTCATAGTACACAATGGCCTGATGGGTATCTTTAATTTCCAAATATAATGTAGCAATGTTAACCAATGATTTTGTCTGGTATATCTGCTCATGGGTAGCCATGGCTGTGCTGAGACATTCTTGGTACAAGTTAATTGCTTGTTCATTCTTCCTTAGGGCCGAGAAGGAATTTGCCATTGTTAGAAGCACTCTCATTGTTATTCCTTTCTGGTTTGTTTCAAACTTTTGAGCTGCCTCTAGAATCTTGATAGTTAGCTCATATTTCTTGCTTTGGAATAAACAGACTCCAACCTCACTTAGCTTCTTGTAGGGGTCCATTCCTAAAAAAAATATAACACAGAGTGGTTGTAAACAGGTGAAAACATCTGCAAAATCAATTGAATCAAACTGGCATTCTATTGTTCATGTTCTAAACACAATACAATTTTCTTCAAATACCAGAATTATAAACAAATGAATATAACCATCTATAAATCATTCAAATCAATATGAATTAAAATAGTGCATGTTATTCTAAAATATGTACAACATGAATGGAATTATATCAAACTCAGTTATATGCAAACTGCTAGTCACAATAAAACATGTACTTATAACCTTATTATTTTTCACATTCAATAAAACCTTTCTGTGTACCTTTGATCTTTCTGAGGACATCTGGGGGTATTTCACAGAAGAATGTGGACACAGTAGCTATACTAGTGGTCAGTTCATCAGCACTCTGAGGGTCAAGGTCAAGAGCTGTCAAGAAGGCATTCAAGGCTTCTCCAGGTCTGTCCAGTTCATGTAAGGTCATTCCTAAGAACCTGAAAGCCTGCCATACAAAGGTGGGGATTAAAACTAATGTTTAAAATGTAATATTTTAATTTAACTGAATCAAATTTTGAATATATGTGATTCAAAAGGACTACTATACAGAGTTTACATCAATCGTTCAGTAATAAATTCATATTTTCAAAAAGAGACATTTTAAGGTATCTTTACATAATCAAGGTTTGAATCAATTCATTATTAAAGCTACGAATGGGTACTAGCAGCTGCAGATATATGTATAGCTCACCGACAGGTTTTTAAAAAAGCCATGCATCTTATTCCATTTAGTAGTGTTTTCTATTTAGAGATTTTGGCAGAACACAGAATCCGCTAAATCAAGTACATTGCTAAATGTCTTGTATATTATATTTTATATCTAGCACAATTAGAAATCGCTAAATCAGATTTACACTAACTTGATGAAAAATTCATTTCTGCCATATATCGTAGATGCCAAATATAATACATTTACAGCATTATTTACTACAGACTAGTGAGCTATAGGTCTGCAGTTAGGGAATTTAAGATGTTTGCTCAGTACTATATATACACTACATTTAATCGTAATTTACCTTTGCACTGTCTGAATCCAGTGAAATCCAGTATTCTGCATCTTTGTGTGCCCTTTTAAAATCTTTCATTTCAATAAAAGCGAGTATTCTGGCATTTAAAACCTCAACATTTTTATCATCAATTTCTAGAGCTTCATCGTAGTGCTTGATGGCTTCATTAAAGTCTCGAATCTGCATTGCTTTGTTTCCCATTTCAGTTAGTGATTTCATCTGAAGGTGAAAAAGATAAAATTATTAAGCATAAGAAAAATTTCAATTTTCATATGATGGGGCTTTTTTTCATTTCATAATTTATTTAATTATCAAGGACTGTTTTGTGTTTGAATATATATGCAGTAAAATATATTCTAACATGGAAATCAGAAAAAAATTAAATTATTACAATATGAAAAAAAGAAAAAATTCACAAGAAAAATTCACAAGTGATCAATAGTTAACCTCATTTATTTCTTCAGCCTCTGAGATAGGCTCACTGCTCCCCTCAGCAAGACTCGCCATACTGAAGCTATGGCTCAGTCCCTGGGAGGAAAAATGAGATGGCCTCTCCGTCATTTTTCTAGAATTCCTTTAGATGGTGTCAACTTTTGTTTACATTTTTGCTGAAACTTGTCTTTACAATCTGTATAATTAAAATAAAAGAATATGTCAAATCTTGCTTCTAAAATAAGGCGGTTCAAAAATCTGAAGTCAAGAAATTAGGCTATATATGTTGATCTTCATATAGGCCTATTTAAGTTCTTGAGCCTGTGTGGCGCAATGGTTTGAGTGTCTGCTCTAGAGCCGCAAAGTAAGGAGTTGATCCTTACATCGCAGGTTTGAATCCCACTGTGGGACGTGGAGACCGGTCCTTCAGATGAGAGCGCATAAACCGAGGTCCCAGGACACAGCAGGTGCTGGCATGAGAAAGATCCCTACCTGCTCAATGGCCCTGAGTGCCAAGTAAGGACAAAATTTGAAGATCTCCACCGGCAAGTGGTAGTGTCTCCATATGAGTGAAAAATTCTCGAGAGGGTCGTTAAACAACATACAATCAATCAACATGATCAATGATTCCATCCTTAATTAATGCAGATGCAAATTTGTGTATCCACTTAGTTTTATTTTATTAGATCGACATATAATTGTGGCGAAGGATATCGGAAGATTATGTCATTTGACATTTTGAAGAAAGGGTTTTATTGTCAATATGAATGCGAAACAGCTAAGTGGGAAAGGTAGGTTTCACGAGTGCCCCCCCCCCCTTTCCTAATCGACTAGTGAGTAGTCTACTTCATGCAGAATTGGTAGAAATTGATAGGTTCATGCCTATATCTGATATATGAATTTAATTTATATGAAAACATTGATGCATTACCAACTATTGAAGCAATACGTACGATACAAAACTTATCATCCAACAGCCAAAGTGCGCGAAGGCAAAACCGGATGAAGTGGTAACTAATCACAACAAAGATTTGCTAACTCGCGCTACAGTCTATTTATGATTTTAAAATCAATTTTTTTCAAAACAATATCAAAGTATACACATCATGTTTTATTTCAGGTTAACATATGATTAATATTTTACCATAGAAATTCATTTTAATCATCAAATAAACCGCATTTTGATGATAGCACAAAGCATGTTAACATGGAGTGTTTTTGGTTTGAATTACCAAGCACCTGTTAGCCGAAAGGTAAAATCTGACGTTTTCACGGTTTGGACTTTTTTCCTTAACGTACAGGAGAACAAAACAGTTCAAGGATACTGTCTCTCTTCCGAATAACAAATATATTAAGTAGGTTTATAGTTCTTATAATAAAAATACTCTTTTGATGAACTTTTTCATAAACACAACAACATAAAAAGTGCATAGACAACATTTTAATAGACAATAAATACTAGAATATTGGCAAGAGATTAGTAAACACTACTGTCGAAAAATTACACGAAAAGTGCTGCATCAAAATCTCTCATAGCTCTGAAGATTAATTGTATTATATTTATTTATTAGTGAACGTATTCTCTTCACAATTTAAGTGATATTTACAACTCATTACCAGTACCTGGTACAGTATAACCATATTTTAATCAACATGTAGCTATGGAACATGATTTTTAAAAGCACTTCTCAGATTAAAAAACAATGCTTTATATTTAAGAGCCTTCAAAACCATTTCCAAAACAATTTCATTTTTTAAAATCGGTTGAAAAATAAAGAAGTTATGATAATTTTGGTTTTTATGTTTTCACATGACTTAAAACATAAATTGTTGCCATTTTTAAAAAAAATCAAAGGGACAAAATCTATTAAGCTGCTGTTCTTAATTTAATGCAAAGTTCTTTACAATTACTACATAAACAAAAAAATATGTATTTGAATTGTTTCCTAGTGTATATTATATATTTATAACATGAAAATCAAATATTGTACGGTTGCCAGAACTTTTAAGTTTGAAATGTAGTAACCGTTTTCATCATTCTAAATAGAAACTTAAAACATATCATGATCAGATAGTTTGTAATTACATGATTTATTTGTATTCATGTTCAAGAAGATAAACATGATAAATGACTGAATTCTAAGTCCAATAATTTCTCATTAACCTACTTTAAATATACACTACATATGTTGTTCCTCTGATAGTCTGTTATGTGCAAAGTTCTCCTTGATTAATTGCACTGTATTTTCTAAATTAAATTTGAATTATTGTTGATATATTTTTATGAAGTAAATCCAATTGATCTGTACTAGTGTAGTTTGATATGGATAAGCTTGGCTTGAAAAGGGGGGGATGTAACGATCTTCATGTGTACATGGAATTACTGTATTAAGTAACTTATCATTTCTTGAGTGTGTATATGTGTATTTAGAAGACCATCTGTAATTTTCAATGAAATTCAATATAAAAAGTGAAAAGCCAACACTGTTATATGCTGAATACCCCCCCCCCCCTTCTGGTATGATCATCACCACTGTACGTCACCTAACACAGTCAAAAAAACTAAATTGTTGAAAGCAAGATATTCACATGGTGTGTCATTTTGCACCCTATTTAATAGGATCCTGACACACCTTATCAGGCTAAAATAGTCCATGTCATAAAACATGATTTGGTGTTGAATACAAGGATTTAAAATAATTTTTAAGTAAAATTCTCATAGAAATTACTTTACTGTTTCATAAAAATCGGGTCTTTTGGGTGTATATTCTGAAATTCATTTTTTTCTCGAGAAAGAAATATTTCGATCATTATTATTTTTTTCTCATGAAAATGATGCAATTAATTGATTTTCATCGATATACACTAGCAGTAATACTTCAAGAAGGTTTCTGAAAAAAATTTAAGACTGTATATGTCATCGTCTCACTGTATCAGCCCGTAATACACTACCACCCTTTTGTTTTATTTTTTACACCATTTTTTGACAACAAAATTTTGTCAAATTTTGGAGTTATTGCCCTTTGCTTTTCCATTGCTACAACATGATCAATATTCCTTGAACTTCTAGTGGTTCAGTATTCTTTAAATAGTGTTTCCTTTATATCTCTGATCAAATTTACCGAGCATTAAAGCAAATTCATTATTTACACATCCATTATTTACGAAAAGTTTTAGTGATTCTTAATTGTTGAAATTCAATTATTGATTGATGTATTGTGTAACAATGTTTGAACTTCTTCATACTTCGTAGAGTTATAGATTAGCAAAGACAAAAATTCAGCATCTGTTCATAACACACCATCTAGAGTTCATAGAAAAAAAGGTCAACTGAAAAATATCTACCTAATCCCGGCTTATTATTCTGACTTTCCAGAATGCACGGGGATTCGGTTAAATTATGATGTCTCTGTGACTAAAATGATTCTTGTGCATCAGTAAATTTTATTTTTATAGAATGGAAGAGGAGGAACCTATGGATATTTCTGGGGAAGAGAGAGACTACTTCAGTGCAAAAACTTTGCCAAGCAGATTTACTGAAAGTTTAGAGAATTGGAATTTGAATGCCACTGTATGTTCTTCTTCCCCAACCAGAAGTGAGACCAGACATATTGGAAGATCAATATCTATTGATGTAATAAGAAACAGAAAAGACAAAACTGTGTTTACTGGATTTCAGAGAACAATTAGTGAAGACCTAAGTGGTAATAATTCTATTAGAAGTTTAACGTCTAAGAAACGGCACAGCTTGAGTGGACCATTACCGAAAAAACCCAGACTCCTTGGCCCTGGGCATCCAGATTATAAACCAGAAACAGGAAAACAAAAGGAAAAGCCTTCATTATTCAGAAACACTAAAGGAAAATTCATCCTCTGGGCTATTTTGATAGGACTTTGTTTTGCTGGAAAACTTTATCTATCGCAAACTGTGTGTGAATTGTTTGTGGACATTCCAAATCTCGAAAGAAATTTTGACAGTTTTCTGTTTGGGCAGCACATAGCAAGGAATGTTTCTATATCCACATTCTCACAATACTGGGAGCAGTCCTTAAAAACAAATCATTCTCATTTGAAACCTATTATTTTCTCTTTCCATGGATGGACAGGAGTAGGGAAAAATTTTGTGACAAAAATAATTTTGAATTCATTACACACTCGTCATACAAAAATGTTCTTAGTTCCTATGCATTTTCCTTCATCCACCATTCCGTCTTACGCAAAAGACATTATAAAGTCAGTAAGAAAACATATCAGGGATTGTCGATTCAATGTCTTCATTTTTGACGAAATGGATAAAGCTCCTCCTTCTTTGATTAAAGGACTAAAATCAGTATTGATTTCACTGAAAAAGAAGGAGTTTGACAGGCAATGGATAGTTTTCATTTTCCTCAGCAACTCAAAAGGAACAGAAATTAACAACTTCCTTTTCACTGAAATAGCAGCAGGAAGAAAAAGAGATGATTTGACCTACGAAGAAATTGTTTCTCTTTTGCATCGAAATTCAGAAAAAGAGTGGTATCACGAACTACACAAAGAAAATCTCATTGATATTTATGTGCCATTTTTACCGCTGAACAAAACTCATGTTGAGCAATGCATCAAGCAAGATCTACGCCAGAAAAAGAGAGTGCCATCAAACGACTTAGTGCAGAAAATTGTCAAAGAGATGAGTTTTTTCCATCCAGCTGGCAGCCGTGTGGAGTACTCACTTACTGGGTGTAAAAGGGTTCATGATAAAGTTGATTTACATATAACATCAGTTGACTGACCAATTTCATTATTTTTCATTTTATTAAAATCTTAAAAAAGAAAGAAAAAAAGCAAGAGGTGAATTTGGAAATTTATTTTTTGTACATATAAAGATGGTTTTATCATATTTATAAAATGAATATCATGTACACATTACACAACATTTTTGAGTTTCTAGTGAATGAATAAAGATAATTGAAAATCTTCATATTAAAGATTTTTTTTTACGAAAAATTCAATTTTTAATTAAACAGCCTTTAATAATCATTTAAGAGGAAGGCCAAGTCTCTCCTTAAGGCTTCGATTTCTTTGCTCTGAAAAAATAGAATGGAAAATGGTCTCTTTTTTAATTTTCAATATTCTTGTACCTGTACTTGGTGTATATTGCAATTTAAAAGTTACAGGTTAAAGTACAAGTAGTTAAAAGTTCTATTCTGGTTGGAAAGGGAATCAATTTTACCTGTTTAGATACTTCCAACTCAAGAGATGCTAATCTGTTCTTTGTGGATTCTTCAGAATTCTAAAATAATGAAACCAATGGTAGAAAACTATTATTGTCTAAAAAGTAAAATTCATTGATCAAATTTTTTTTTTAAGTTCACATCTGACATTTTTATTCCATCACTCTCAATCCAATAGGAAACTAACCTCATTTCTTTTAACTTTCTTTTGTATAAGCCTGAAAAAGAATGTTGATAACTTTTAAGAACATATTTTGGCAATTATTTTGATTAACTTGGAATTTTGTCTTAATAGATAAGTAACAGAAACATATTGAACTTCTTTGTTTCAATGAAGACTTCTTTGTTTCAATATGTGAAGAACTGAATAAGCGAAAAATATATTTCAAAAATTTAACAAAATAAAAGATTTTGTACTATGTGCAGTGAGCTCACATAATGGTAACCCCCCCCCCCTTGGTCCCAAATGAGTATCATGGAAAAGTTCAATTTTTGCTTTGGGAATATTCAAATATCTATCCAATCAAAATTTAAAGAAGGTGCACAATTGCGGTATATAGATATGATTCTGTGATAGCCTCCTTAAAATTTATTCAGTGGTACATATCAGTAGCTTATAAATGGAAAATCTCCAATACTTTAGGAAGAATGGCGATGTCCATGTTTGTTATATATACAAATATAAAAAAAAAGGTGCACTATGTAATAACATTTGGCGGGAGTTTCCCTAAATTGCATATAGTGATATGAGGTACACATCTCTTACCGTGACTCCTCCTATACCACTGAATATAGTCTAATGAAACCCTCTCAGAATCTTCATTACATAGTCCCAGTATGCACCACTGATATTACGTGTTGATAATTAAAGATACACGGAGAAGGGGGGATCCATAGCAAAATATAGACTTTGATATTCTTTTATAATTAAAAGATAACCATCTCTTATTCACAACTCCTCTTATACCATACGAATTGAATTTACCGAGACTTTCAAAGAATCTTTATTACAAAGTGACATTGTGCGCCTCCTTTGCTACATATGCTCTGATGGATAGTTATATATTTGGGATATTCTGTGGGGAAAAAAGGAACTTGACATTTTATACTCATGCTTGAGCAGGGGTATCAGTGTGGGCTCAGTGTTCATGGTACCTCTTAAGTTTATTTTAAATATTTTCTTAACATTACTCAAGGCATCTAGAATAAAATCGGTGAACCGATTAAAATTAACATAAATATGGTCATGATTAGTACTATAAGATATTAATGTATTTTGTTTTATGTTTATTAACTATTTTTTTGGATTATATACAGTGTATTCATTATGCATTAGGAAAGAAGAAAACGGATATACAATAAAACACGAAATCATTTGTACAGGGAAATCATATTTAAATTCTCCCTACTCAACATCCATCCTTCAACTTCGCTGCCTCTTACAAATCTTACCGTTTTCGGTACATTTCTTTGACCTTTCTTTCAAATTGATGTAGCTTCTTTTTGAACCCAGCTTGTTTTCGATATTTGTCATACGGATCACCAGATGTCAAATATACTTTAAAAATAAAAAAAAAAAATAATGCTTTAAAATTTATGCAAATTCATGCACTTTTATGAAAGATTTAAATAAAACTAAGATGTCTTGTATATGTACCGTTCATTATAAATTCTTAAAATATTCTTACCTTAACTTTTTTTCAAAGTTCAAAAGTCTTAAAATTAACGGAAAATTGTTTCTTTTTTTAAAAGCAAATATTTAAATTACCAGTTTTGATAAGTAGAAGACCCTTCACGAAATCTCCATTTTTGGAGTTTACACTGTCACCAATATCATCTGATTTTCTACATTTACACTTCAGTATCCATCCAATACAGTACACAATAGTGTGGGGTATGATCAACACAAGGAATGGGGGAGGGAGGAGGGGTTTAGACTCGTATTCAGTTATGAGTTCATTGTAATTGTAGATCCAATGCATGTAACTAACATCCTGGACTTTTCTATATGTGTCACTGTAAGTAAAAGATAAAAATTATTTTAAATACATTATTTTATTGCGCAGGGATTTGATTTGGATCACTGGATTCGTTGATACAATTACCTAGTGTGACTGACTTTGGACTACTTATAAAATGGTTGCTTTTTTCCTAACTAATTATGAGCAATAATATATATTTTATTGAGAATTACAAAATATAGAGCATTTTTCTAAAATGGATATTATAGAAAATTTAACAACTATATTTTGTATAATTATTCATTAACCCATAAATACAAAAGTGAAAATTTATAATATCCATCTAAATTTTACAAATTAATGCATATCAGAGTAAATAGATCGGCAAATTTTACGGTATCTGCGGGGTGACTTACTTGAACATGGCAATAAGAACGTTGAGTAACAGCACTACACTGAGGAGAGCAAAGAATCCCCGTATGTAAGGCACTACGGCCACGCCTAGAGCAGAGGGACAGGGGGATGTCGAGCTTTCACACTGAGATCCGTCAACTTAAAAAAAACAGTGAGTATTTGAAATGAATTTAAACAAATTTCGGAGAAAAAAAACAGTCAGTTGCAAGCACAGGATATGTGGATAAAAATCAAGCTGTCAACTTAAGTATTTGATAAGCACCTAAACTTGTTGAAATAAATAATTTGAAGAAGAACTCATATATTTCCTGAAAGTGCTTGAGTGTATTATTCAAGCTGGCATTGAAAGGACATGGCGCATTACAATTTTTTTTCAAAATACGATTTATGTAAAATGCTTACATTCCTCTAAATTGTTCTCTCCATAGAGTATCCAGTATCCACTCATAAGTACCCTCTCTACCAGGCCGTAGCTGAGGGTTGAGTCGTGATAAAGTAAGCTGTAATCAGCAATGGAGAATCCAAGAATGAACACAAACAAGATCACCATGAATGGTATCAAGTCATCAACGAACTGAAATGAACCAAAATGAAAGGTATAAGATTTCTGAGCAAAATAAGTCAGAATTATAGTATACCACAATAGCGAGCCATAGTGCAGAATTTTTTTGAGTGAGATCATCAACACAATTACCATTTTTCCAATCATAACTAGTTTAGGTCCAAGATTTCTTGACACAGCCGTCAGAGCAAGCACCCTTAGTGTAAATAAAGTGACATCAATTGCAAGAGCAACTCTGGATATATCAAGTATTTCAACTAATTTCAGGACAATTCCAACCACAAAACACACAATACAACAAATGTCATTCAGGTTCCACCACCTAAAATGACTCCGGAGGTAGGTAACATATTTGATCCCTGAAGATGGTATCATCTATATTAAAAAAAGAAAGCTTTTTCTCGTTTTTTTTTTTTTAATTTTGTTTTTAGCAGTGAAAATTTTAGATTCTTGTTTGAGAATCTAAATTTTTACTGTTAAAAACCAAAAGTATTTTTAAAAAAAAACATCAAAGGGTAAAAAAAAACTTTAAAAAAAAATAGTTTGGCATTTCATTAAGTACTTGTCGAATTTCTTCTGTCGTGTAGCACACAATGTAGAGAATAAGGTAATAGTCTAATCCACTCAGTCCTGAAGAGAAGTCCACCAATAATTCATAGGAAAGAAGCAGGACAAAAATGATGTATGGTATCTATTATCGAGGTAAAATATCATATAAATTCAAATATTAAATTTTTAGATAAATGGTTTAATGATCACAATGTCTTGGTGTATTTCAATTAGAAATTTATATATTTGCTTCACTAAGCTTTATTTTATTGGATATCATTTCAATGATTAATCAAACAGCTTTTCTAAAAACCTATGATAAAAAACTTTTCTAAAAAAAGTTAAAATATGTACTCACGAAGAGAAATATACATTTGATGACAGGTACGTTAAAATCGCTGACAACTCTGGTTACAAAGTTTATGTTCACCACCCTATTAAGGAAAGAAATGTTATCTTTTTTTTTTTTTGGTCATAAATTTTGGAAAAAAAGAACTTTACTTCCAGCATGCCTGAAAAATACTTACAACGCAACAGGAAGTGCAAACGGGAAAATGGCTAGAATAAGCAGAGGTAGAAACAATTTCTAAAACAAAAAGCAGCATGTTAATTTATGTATAATTCATGTTATCTCCTTATATGGTGTATTTCATTTGATTATATTTTATCTCTATTATAAAGCAAAGATTGATTAAATATAATATTCGTCCTTTTATTTACCAGTAATTGTAACTTTTTAGATGTACACTCCCCTATCCATTTTCTATGAAGCACGTCTCTAACCGACCGATGTCTGAAGAATTCAGTCTTGTGGAGTTTGTATGCCACTGACAGGTAATCTTCTGGTTTCATTAAAAGCAGTAATTCCGTAAACAGCTTTGGATCCTTTGTCCTCTCCTCTGTTTCTTCAACATTGTTACAGTCTTCCATTGCATTGATACCGCTAAGGACTTCCACTGAGAAATCATGGTATTGATAGCATTCATTTAAAAGATTGGTAGCATGGCTGATGAATTTTCTGAAGGAAATGAAATGATTATGATATTTAAAACAATATTTTGCTTAAATAATGATAAAAAGGTTATACGTATTAATGTCTTAACATGCAATAAGAGATACTTTGATTAGTAACAGAGCTTGCATGAATTTGAACCTTATCCAAAAAGAGTTGGAAAACATTTCTTTTTCTTTTTTTTTTTTGGATAGAATTGAACTAAGTGTTTTAATAATATTTCAACTCGAATTGATTGTAAAGCTAACCTAAAGAACTTTTTTTTTCATAAGTAGAGAAGGAAACATTCTTACTCAGAAGTCAACTGAATTTTTTCTAAAGTCTTAGATCCGTAAACAATGTGTTTCAAACCATCAAGAAGAGCACAAGCCACGAAACATTCTCGTATTGTCATCTGTATTAAATGCAAAACGAAATTATTACTCTTCTGAATCAAGTCTGTAATCAGTGAGAAATGTCGATCTAAAATTTGTTTTTTTTCTTTTGTACCTGTTTTGATCTCACCCAAAATGACTTGGTCACACTTGTCTGTTCAGAAACAAGATACCAAATAAAAATGTCCAGGTGTGTGGGTTGATGGGGGTCTAATCCATTTACTATCGGAATTCTTTTTTGCTCTGTGTGATGAACACTTCTCATTACTTTTCCTTTATCATTCTGCAGTTTAGAGGTAGCTAACAAATAAATAAAACATATATTTTTGGACTGGTTGTTACATGTATGGCCACAAAATTGCAGGAAATCGTTTATTTCAAAAAACTATATTATTATAAATAGACCCCAGGTTTATGAATCTCTGAAATATACTCACGAAGTTCGATAAGTTTAAGAATGTCGGATTGAATTCTTTGTAAGAGTTTCTTAAACACTACATTTATACCATAAAATGATAGATTCTGAAAAAGAAATCATGTTTAAATGAAGGTGTAAGGTTCCGATTTCAGCATCAATAGATTTGTAAAAAGATTATTAAAAATGTAATTAATGTTTACCTTTGATTTTAATGAAGATTTGATTTGAGCTTCGTCTGGAAGCTACATAGGAAAAATTTAACCAAAGTAAAATAAATAATTATATAAAAGAAATCTGAAAAAGAAGAAAACACTTTGATATCTCCTCATTATTACATATGTTTAACCGAAAAGATTCTTACCCTGCCATAGAGATATAATATATCTTCCCAAGTTAGTCGGGCGAGGAGTTTTTCTCCTAGATTTTCTTTCTGATATTCATAATCGCACAGGAGATCACAAAACAGTTGGGGTCCCCTCTCTATTATCCTGCAGCCCAGGACACGGGATGATACCTACAGAAGAGTATTGAACATGTTATAGTTTGGTTTTTATTTAGTGGTAAGAAAATATTTCTTTCATTTGTATTTATCAAAATATTGAAACACTTCTTCCAAACATGAAATTGGTTTTATACCTCTAAGAATTTAAAAAAAATAATGAAAATCCTGTTGCATTAAACGAGGGAAAATATATCTTACTAAACAAAACAAAAGTAAAACTCCAATTATTATTTCAAAGTACATGTACATGTATCTACTTACGTACCATTTTATCCATATCAGAATCTGAAAATAAATCTCAATTTTATTTCATTGTATACCGGGTATGTTGAATGGCAAAACACGTGCTTTCATCATGAAAATAAATTTTAATTTCATTCATATCAGATCCTATAATCAAAATCATACATTAGGAAATATATATTACCAAGAAAAGCAGCTCGTGTGATGTGGACTCCTAAGAAATCCAAATTCTGACAAACTTGAAAAAGATCACTTTGTGACTTCATTTCGTCAATTAAGTCAGAGAGAATGGATATAGCTTCCACTAAGTCATTCTCCAACGTGAAGATAGATCGTAGGAGTGGTTTATCAGGTAATATTTTTTCCTTTGATTTAATTGTTGCTCCTGTACCATTGAGTCGTTCATGTATCACTAAAAGAACATCTGCAATGCCTCCACTTCCCTATAAAGAATATTATTTTTACATTAACTAGTAAATTAAAATGAAACAAGAAATCTTGTGTTTACATGCTTCAAAAGTAACAAAAACATTTCGATCCTTCATCCACTCCAACAAATCGTTTTTTGATCTTATGGCATATGATCCCATCTATGATGCTTTAAAGAATATGTCAGTGTTTGCTATGCTCCCGACTTTCATTGTTTCAATCTTAATGATTAACATTTGAATACTGTTGCATTATCTCCACATTTAATCAAACAATAACATGAATAACTCTCACCTTTACGATTACAAAGGGAATCTTTTTAAGGTATGCCAGCTTGATTTGCTCCAGGGTCTGCAACCCCCCACCGTAGACAACTATAACAAGGGGAGTGGTCTCATTCGTTGGTGTACGAGGGTCTATGATACATGCAAAAGAAGTTCAGAAATTAATCTTTTCTCAAAAATATAAAGTGAAATTATTGATAGTGACTTCTACTTATTGTCTTTTTAGTGGTATGTTCTAAGACCGATTATTTGGCATAAATAGTTAAAAATAACCATTCTGACTATATTTACAATGAAAATGGAGAACGATATGAATAAATTAATCCATGCATATGGGTCCTCCTGACTCAACCCTTACCTTTCTGAAGTAGAATTTGAATGGCTGTGATATCTAATGACGCCCCATCTCGAATTGCTATCAAGCTGCCGTTAGCAGTATCAAGTATATTTTCTTTCATTTCCAGATCCTACACAAATGAATTGCCAAGTTTGAATAGATATTACCGAGTACTTTCAAATCAAATTTAAACAAAATTAAAATGGAATGAAAATTTACCTTTCCCGGTTTGAAAATATCAACTGCATGAAGAATGCCAACTGTAGCCACGTTGAGTCTCTTTTCTGAGAACTTCTCAGCATCTCTTATAAATCCCACAGCTTTGCCAACCAATGTGGTTAAAATGCCACTTTGACCATTTGGAATTACTAAAGCATCTTTCAAAATTATCAAAATAATTTGTAAATACGTTTGAATGTTTTCTTTTTTTGTAATTTTTGATAATCTAATATGATTGAGTAGCGCCAAAGCGGCCTTGGTACATATATTCAGTTAAGCAGATGACAAAAGAAATAAAGTATTAAACATTTTATATACATGTACCTGTAAAAGCAAATATCTTTTGAACACTTTCACTGAACTTCAAAATTAAATCTTTATTATACACTTTTTCATATGTACAGGAATCGTCAGGAATTGAAATAAGAACACCATGCATAGATGCAAAGGAATCCTTATCACCATAGATATTGTCAAGAAAACTTTGTCGGATGGTTTCTTTCTCAATCAAACTTTCTTCATGCTTCCAATATCTTTGGATATCGCCCGCGTTTCCATATAAGTACTATAAAAAATCAAAGGTGTAAATTTCTGTTCAAGAGAACACCGTTCACGAAGGAGATGATATGATTCAACCATAAGATATACATTATTGAAAAAAAATTAATCTTACCTGATATTTTTTATTGTTTTTAAAATGTTCCCCCACTATAACATGATCACATTCCATAGCTACAAATGGTAAACCTTAGCACATCAACATTAAACCAATATCTAAATGGTCCACTTTACTTTGTCTGAAAAATAATTCAACACACTAACAGAAAATAAGTAGTTCTTGTAGCAAAAAATTAAATTACATAATTGTCATTATAAATCAACATATATTGAACATGTAGCTTTATTGTTTAATTTGAAACATTTAAGGCCCAAAAAAATTAATGGATAGTTTCTCAGGCCAAAAAATTCAAAATTCAATGCAGCAGGCAGGCTTTTTTTTTTTTTTTTTTTTTTTTTTTTGAAACAGGTTTTGCACTTTTTTAAAGTCATTTGTACAATAAAATGATAAAATAAATCTACTGATTCTTAATTTTTGTTTTCTGAAATTAATTATAATATGCATTCAACTTTAAATAATGTTATTGAAAAAACATTTATTTAAAAGTTAATTCATAAAATTTGTAAATAAAGAAGAAATATATTGTTTTTCTAATAAAAACGTCTATCTTAGCATCATCAAAAAACCAATATCTCAATTTTCTTTTTCAACTTGAAACAAATAGAAAATTAAGTTATTTCCCTTTTCAAAAAATGTAAATTAAAATTGATCATTATGCGGCCATTTTTGAACTGATGTAGCGGTTTATTGATTAATTTTTGGGGGCCTAAACACGCTTTTTTAAAATCCTGAATTTATCTACTGAGTAGTTAAAAAATAAACCAAAAACTTGGAACTAACAAAATTTCCCGATATTATAATTCTTCTTATCATGTTTTAATTTTAACAAAACATTTCATAACGCGAGTTTCCTTGATCATTTATAGAAAAGAACAATGATATGGGTACTAATCACATTTTCTGGCATATGATACCTGGATCGTAAGTTTTTTTTATATATTGTTTATCGACTATGACTATAAATATCGACTATCTATTGTAAAATCGACTTGACAAAATAAAAAAACATAGATTCTTTTGATACTTTTTTAAATAAAATAATTGCACTTACTTCCTTTGGGTTTCTACGGAAAATTTAATTTGTAAATAGTGTCTCATTTTACAAGCATTGTTCTTTTATCTAAAGAGCGTTCAGGAGATTTAATTCAAAGGAAACATTTCTTCCGGAAAATTACAACACAGTGCCAAAGGAAAGTTTATAATGCTTATCCACAAATGATTTGAGCTTTAAAAACTAAAGAAAAATTCAACACATGGAGGAACATCAGTTAATAAGTCGATTCAAATGATGAAAGTAAGTGTTGTATGTCGAAAATTTGATGACTACGGAATTATAAACAAAGGAGATGTCATCAATGGATTCACTGTAGAAAAGGTTGAGAGTAAGTTCCGAAATATATTTTTGTTTTTGGCAATGAATGCCACCTCTATAAATTTGGAAAATTTTACAGTACATATCTATTGGAATTTAGATAAAGAAACTGTCTTCTGCGAATAATTGTATTTTTTTCATACTCAGGCAATAAACACCACCTTTGTCAATATGGAGACTTGTACAAAGAAAGAAGCTGTCTTCCTGTAAGTTGACAATGTACATTTAGTCTTTTAAGAAAACTATAGTCGGAAGGAAATTTTTATTTTGTTACCTATATTACAGTTTGTCAGTGGAACTTTTCATGAAATAGAGAGATATCTTAAAAGTAAAGAGAAAGGAAACAAAATGGTGCTATCCTTTGGCTCGATGCTATTTAACACAAGCTGTGGACTCGTACTTAGTTTGGTCGATGGATGTGATGCCCCATTGGAAACAACACTGTTTAGATGTTTTAAAATTGCTTTAGAAAATGTTATAACATCAACAGGTGGGACATTTACAGCATTTATTATTTGAAAGTAGACTCAGAAAAGCAAAGGAAAAGGTTAAAAATTAAATATTTTTTCCGCTTCAGAATCTCTGGTGATTACCAATGGGTTTTCATTGCAACATGTATCAATGTGGGCTAAACTTGTTCAAAGAATTAATGACGACCGTATTTTGTTGGCAAAATCGCAAATAAGGTTCATTGGAATTATAAATTGGGACGACATAGCATGGGTAGGTTTTGCAGAATGACCAATAAAATAATAATTCATCATTTTCAGTAATTAAAGATAATTATTTAAGAACAAATTAACATCTGCTGAAAATCTTTTTAATTATCAAAATTCATTATGATTTTTTATGTTATTTACATAATTTTGGCTTTTAGTTTGTTTGCATGATCACTACCATTTTAAGATGAAAATGGAAGTTACAATGAATTATTTACATAGTTTATCAATAATTTCTCTCTCCATGTTCATTGATTACAACAAACTTTAGGGACCTATTGACTTTTGTACCAATAACAACACACTGGATAGTGGTCTCCATTTTCTCCTCATATCACAACAACCAAGCAAATTCAAGCAGCAACAGTACGATGCCATGGGCAAAGTCGAAAACCTTCTTTCAAAACAAAGTGGTACTCAGTACAACAATATTTACATGTATAAATACATAAATACTCAGTACAACAATATGTACATGTAGCAATCGGAAAAAAAATTAAGTAAAATGCTTTAAAGCAGTGAATCATCCATTGTAGGTGGTTTGTATGACAATGAAACAAGGTTACCAAGAATATTGATTGTCTATGGTGGAAAACTTCATGCACTAAGAAAAGTGATAAGTGCTCTTGCATCATCGATACCAGTTCTTATCATTAAGGTATCCATTTGTATTTCTTTTATTAAATCTTTAATAAATGACCAGATTCCTATAATACCGTAATGGTATGTATGTATCACTAGAGCTTTGCACCAAATTGGTAGTGTGTCAATGGACTTCATATTTCATCATATCTAAAATATACATTTTACATGTTTACAAGTGAAAGATTGAATTCAAATAGAGCAACTTTCTACCTTGCTTATAGGGCAGTGGAGGTGTAGCAGACATATTAGTTCAAATAAAAGTTCTTAGAGACGATTTTTATGTAGCGAGAAGTGTTCATGTCTTTGAACAAGATGATACTGAGGATGCGCGAAAAATGATTGAGACACTCAAAGTAAGGAAAAGCCTGATTGAAAGACTCTGGATAACCGATATAGAGGAGTTTGAATCGAACGTGGTCAGGATAGCATTTTGGGGTACGTTTGACTTGCTGGATGTATGAACTGAATGGGTAACAATATGGTACATTTATATATGCATAAAATGAAATACTTTGAAAATAATCTTGAAAGCAGATACATAAAACAACTATAGTAGTATAGCAATATGAGTGTCTTCACTAAAACTTTCCAAACTAGAAGATCAATTTTCTTTAACTTTTATCGTAACATACATTTTGCTTTTATTTTCAGAAGAATCGAAAATAGAAAAGGTTGGTTTCAGTTGCATACAGACAGAATCACAAATTTACTTCTTAATCGACTATTTACTTTGATATCAAGAATATAAAAAATAAATATATTTGTTTTAGATACATACAGACAACATGTGCAAAAATATAATTCGATCAGGAAACCGCATGCTTTTGAGCGTTTTAAAGCACCCTGATCTGATAAATCACCTGGACAGAAAAATGACGAAAGAAATGCTACTCTTCTTGTATAGCAATGTAAGAATAAAACATAAATTATCGATTCCGCAGATGAATTTTATTTTATTATAATTAAATATGATTTTTGAATTGTTTAAATTATTTAAAGAATTTTTTTCGATATTTTAAGAATTACGAATCATCTTCTTAAATTAATAATTTTTACATAGATTCCAAAAGGCGCCCAGATATTGAATTCATTGAATACAAGATCAAGCATGCAAGGTTTCCCTGAGGTACTAGTAATTGCTCTGTTGATGTATTTTCTCAAATTCTTTGAAAGTTCAATTAATATTAATAGGAACAAAAGAAATGTAAAATCTTGTTACATTTTTCAAAGGAATGAATTATTATCTTTATCTTAATTCAAATTGTATTTTGTTCTTTTGTTTGAGTACTTATTTAAAAAGCGTTACAGTGTACAATGCACGAAAAACCCTAAATGAAAATGCACAAATGTACCAGTAGTTATGAGATTTTTTTTTAAAATCACTCTTTTCCTCCCTAGCTGGATTTACAAATGATAAATCAGGTGAACATAATTCTTAAAAGTCAGCTGCAAATTAAAGGATGCTATTATAAATTGAGTAAGTATGCAAAGGATCCTATTATAAATTGTGTAAGTGTGCTCTACATTTATTCATATCTTACTTTTACATTTGGCGAACATAATTTTATTATTATTTTTTTTTTTGGCTTACTTGTATCATTTTCCCCCTGAAAAACGGTATAATTGTCTCTTAAGTTTTTGAATAAATTAACCTCGACTTTACAGCTGTGGAGGAGAAAATGACATATAGAGATCTCTTCGTGTGGTATTTACTGACAGAACAAACAGAACCAGCTTTTCATATTTGGATGTATTCTAATGTGGTAAAAGGATTCTTTCCTTTGCAAGTATCCTTCCCTCTGTTTTTTTCCTTTTCATCCTTAAAAAGGGAAGTTTATATATCTTTTATTTGTCTTTTTAGTTGCCTATCTGGGACGCTTTGTTATGCAGCTTCATCTTGGATGGAATGAAACATATTATATATGGACAGAAAACTATAACACTTTTCAAACATTTATCAAGGTTGTAATAAATATTTGGACAAAACAATACTTTACATTATTTAAATGAAATTGTTATTCCTCAAAACTAGTAAATAAATAAAGAATGTCAAAGGTATATCATTTAAAGGTTGTTTTTTCACTTCCTTCCCGGTATAAAAACATATGTACACGTTCGTTTACTTTTTTTTTCAAGATTACTCTTTATAAAAATTTTTACTAGAGAGTATGTGCAGCATTCGACAAATATTCTTCATGAGTGCTACATCAATGAAGAATATCCAGATTCGAAAGACATAGTCGAACATGTGCTGTTTGAAAAACCATATGAAATTTTCCTGCATGCCTACAACAAGAAAAAAGAAATTTTCTTACACCATAGATCAATCACGGACATAATCTATAGGCGCTGGTATGGAAACAGGCTTCACGGCACTCAGTCTCCTAAGGTATTTAATGAATTTTTCTATGACTACATGTTTAAATTTTATTTATAGGTTTAAATCTTAGAAACACATAATCTAGTAAAGTATATCATAAGAATTATAGATAAAAGTATAAGTTCTCTGTTACAAAAAGAAAAAAAAATCAGTGGTAAGAAAAGAGACGACAATTATATATGCATTGATATGAATACAGTATTCAGTTAATTAGATACTATAAGATATATGTTTACTTTTCAGGTTGTAAAGATAGTACAAGCAGTACTTTTCTTTTTGATTCTTCCCTTTTGTTTACTCCTTTTACCATTTCTAGCGTGAGTATTGTTTCATGAAAATAGGCCCTAAATGACAATATAAAACATGTTATATAAATACAGAACATTTATTATAGTTTTTTTAATGGCGACAAATTAAATTTCAGACTTTTCAAAGAGGAATTTCTTCGACGAATAATGAACAGCTACAATACGGCTTTTATCAAGTGTTGTTATTTCAATGTAAGTTGTAAATACTTACATATATCAATTCATAGCAAACCTACGTATTTCATGGCTGTACTTAAACTTGAATCGATTTGTAATTTTACCCAATTAATATTTGCACTTCGTAAATATTGCAAAAAATGTCTAAATGACATACTAGTACCCTCATCCCCAGGTTTCATATACAGCCTTTATGTGTGCTCTTACGGTGACTGTTTTATCCGGAGTCTCTGATCCTTTCTCTTGGACTGACCTGATGTTGTTGGTGTGGTCAGCTTGTTTTGCTCTGGACGAAGGGAGGCAGGTAAATTGAGGAATTTGTCATTGAAACTTTACATATTGTCTGTTACCAGTCTATTTCTGTTTGAATCCTGTTTTGTTTTTGGATCTTTTCAGATAGTTGCAGCCCAAGGGAATGGTATAGGAGAAAAGTTTCGAGCTTACATAGACTGGAGAAATACAGTGGATCTTGCTAACGTGATTCTTTTCTTCATTGGCATGATTCTCAAATATTTCAATGTTAGTTATTTAGCTCGGGTTATTTTAGTCGCCAATCTTTTGCTGTTTTTCCTGCGGATTCTTGATCTGACATCGGTATCAAGGAGACTTGGTGTTACTTATGTGGTTGTTAAAACATTGGTAAGTTTTTTTCCTGATCTCTTGCTCATGCACATTTCAAATTCTGAAGACGCCGTATTTGCTTTTTTATTGAATTTGTACTCAATGCATTATGTTTTCGATTAATAAATGAAAGCATTTAGGTTTATCTTCATTTAAATAATAATTACTTTTTGATTGTTTGTGTTTTTCAAGATCACTGGAAAGAAAAAATTTATAATTTGTGTTCAGATTGTAAGAAAAGAATCTGATTCACATAAACCTTCTGAGGTTGTGTTATTGTGTTCAGAAAAATCATAATTGCTGCTTTTGGAATAGGCTGCACCTTGTTTCATTTATAAATCAAAGTTTACCACTTAAAATGTTTTAGGACAATAATTGACAATGCCATGGGGAAGCAGTACTGGATTATGTATGGCGATAACAACGTTGACGATTTTGATACCAGTATGAATAATAAAAAAAAATCTATGATGGATGTCAAAAAAATATATTAGTAAAAACTGGACAGGTAATCTACATTGTCTTTAAATTTATTATTTTTGCCTATGTTGCAGGCGACAGCAAAATTTCAGTCAGACTCGTTCCCTATCTACGAGGCACAGCAGCACTGATTTTCTTTGTGCTCCTCTTTAACACTCTTATTGCAATGTTCACGTAAGTTAAGAAAGTAACAAATTCAAATTTATTTATTTAAAATAACTAGAAAAACAGGACAGAAATTCACTTAACTCTTTTCTTGAATTTAAGGGACCGATACCAAAAGATAATAACACAGAGCAAAATGCATTGGTTGTACAACTTTGTTGAGCTTATCGATGATTACGAAGAGAAACCTATTTTACCACCGCCTTTTGTTATGTTGTTTACGCCACATATGCTGCTGTTCGGTCTTATGTGGTGTTTTACCATCCCATTTCAATCGTGTTCCGATCCCAGGCACAAGCATTCTCTTAAAATTTTGACAAGGATCTTTTGCAAGTGCAGACTCCGAAATCTGAAACGAGGGTCGGATTTTTTTGTAAAATGTAAGTTACTTTATAACATTGTGGCATAAGCTAGTTAAGCTACATTTAGTTTATCTCTGATATTTTTTTTCTTCTTTTGGTAGTTTATTTGTCATCTGCAGTGAAGCATAAACCCCAGTTTACAGAGAAAAGAATTCACAATATTTTATCAGAGATAAAGAAAAAGTACATCCACAGGTAACTCTCTCTCTCTCTATCGGCATTTGAGAAATATTTTTTTCGGAATGCTAATAGATGGCATTCCTACAACTATTTTGCTTCAGAGTCATTGCTCACGGACACCATCTTCTAGGGCTAAGAAGCTAATTTTCCTCTTTGAGTAACCAATTTAAAACATGCATGCCATATTCTAGGGCAAAGTAGTGAATTTTCTTCTTAGGGCAACCAGTTTTAAACATGCATGCCAGAAAGATAAGACAAAAGGGATCTGGGAATGCTGACCTACAATATTGCGGCCATGGGATATAACACCTCAATGGAAAACCATCTATACACAACTCTTCAACAACTCTTAATAACTCATTCTATGAAATTGCTTATTTTATTAAATATATTTTCATTATTAAAAAAACATACTGTTTCATAGATGGAAAAAGTCGGATATGACGAGGAAGCGCTGATGATCTCTCAAGATTTAGAAGGTAGGAATATATTCTTATAATTATATACAACATGTATATGGAACAAAAGTCATTTTTACACAACAGAAAGATTTTAATATTGGTAAATGAAAATTTAAATTACTGGTTTGTACTTATAGCAAAGGAAAAGAAAAGTACTTAAGCAGTTGGAAATTGAAATTTTTCAACAGCATAGAATAATGATCCTTGAAAAAGTACTTGCATGCCACATTTATATTATAATCAGACTAAAATTGTATTTGGAGTAGCATTTTGAAAGCTAACCACGGCAACACTGATCTCAAAAATTGATACACAGAATTATGATTTAGAACTTGTGTGCCAAGTTATATTGAAATATATTCTATTTTTAGTAACCACAGCAACACCGTTTCGAAATCAAAAATAATTTTATACTACTTGTGTGCCAAGTTATATTAAAATCAGACTAAAATGTATCATGGAAACAAAAGTCATTTTTACACAACAAAAAGATTTTAATATTGGTAAATGGAAATTTAAATTAAAAGAATTATTTCTTTTATCGTACAGTGAGTAAACAAAAAAAATGACATTTACTTCAAAAAGTAATTTTCTTTAAAAATAAATCTTGCATTAAAGCAATTTAATTTTGGAGACCTTGTGTGCCAAGTTATATTGAAATCAGACTAAAGCTGTAGGAGGAGTAGCTGAAAGAATTTCACCCTATTTTTTAACAACGGCAACACCGTTCATGTCAAAAACCGATATAATCATTGTGTGCCAAGTTATATTGAAATCAGACCAAAACTGTCAATGTGAAAAATCGACGCATTACTATCGCATCTGGTCTTTTGCTAAAAATGACATTTACTTCAAAAAGTAATTTACTTTAAAAATAAATCTTGCATTAAAGCAATTTAATTTTGGAGACCTAAATGAATCGACCCTTTTCCCTTTCTTGTAAATTAATCATTGTTCAAGACATCAATGTAAATCGCAGTTGTCACTCATTCTTTAATTCACTCTTCCAAATATTCTTCATTTATATGTCTTAAACACTCATCCAACAATAGTATTCAGTTCCAATGGACTGTAATCTCAAATATACAAGGCTACATTATGACAAAGGCTTCACTTTCCATCTTCATGTGGTCTAAAATCTTCATGTGATTTGTAATCGATGTCATCGAAGTAAAATTTAGCAAGAGTTCCATTTAATGATTTAAGCTCGTCTTCTCGTAGACGATGGGTTTCATCTTCTTTGAATGATCGGTTATGGAAGGACAGGTTGTCAGCCGGTGTACTGTCGTATGTTGCGAAGGGACGCGGGATTCTAAAAGAGTAGCGCCCACTGGATTGTCGCTCAAATGATATCTCAGATCCGGAATCGTTGTTCATGTCACCTGTTCTGTTTTCAAAGGGAAAAAAGTTATGAAAGTTAATGCCTTTCCAATATATGATAACATAAAAACACTGAAAAATATTATCTTTACGGAAAATGAATCTTCTATAAAATCACTAGTCATAGAGTGTTCGGTGTCATGGTTTAAGGAAAAATTCCAGTTTGAAACACGTCGTAGTATTTGAAAGACCATTTAAAAAAAAACATATGTAAACTTTTAAAGTGCAAATCTGTTTAATTTTAATAATGAAGTACCTCTTTTTGTATCTGATATAGAAAACCACTCCTACCACTACAAGTATTAATACAATTAAAGCTATTATTCCACCAATGATGGCTCCTTGCATCACTCTAACTTCTGTTTAAAGAAAAAATAAAAAAATATATTCTTATTGAAGTTTCTTTACCCATTTTAATATTTTGTGGTACAAAAAAGAAGATTTAAGAAAACTAAATAAAACACTCACTTCTGTTTGCCTCCGAGTCGTAAGGATCTGAAAATTCTGATGCCGTTATATCTGTACATCTTACGTTCCCGTTCATTTTCCCTAAAACAAACGTTTGACAGTCTGATATTAATTATTCAAATTAAATCAATTCATAGTAAAGGTGATTAGAAGTAATTATTTTTTTTACACTTGTTACTGATTAGAAGGTTTGCATTAAAAATAATTTTCTTTTAAAAATTTCAAAGAGCAAATTGTTTGGTACGACTAAAAAAGTATCTGCATACATTGTCTGTCCCATACAAGTTCACAGAGATGAAATAAATTTACCCAAATCGGTGTTGTTCCTGACACACTGCTGATAATTCTTATGACGTAATTTCAGATCATCGTCATCCAGTTCTCTATACCCAGGTTTACAGGAACACCTCTTGTTTTTACATTCTTGTTCATCATGGTTGTAGCACGAGGAAAGGAACCCCATGCATCGGTCTCCAAGAAGTGGAAAACTAACGAACCATGACATTTTTCGTCTGCATCTTGTTCTATTGCTGCTTGAGACATATCCATCTTTACAAGAACAGATCCCACCAATACAAACTGCGTTTGGTCCCACACACTGCTTGTTTGATGCACATTTCCCGCCAAGATACTGTACTATAAAATTGGATTATATGGCAGATATAGTATAACTTATCAATATTGCAAGTGTATTCAGTGAAAATATGTTTTATATGTGAACATAAAATTTTCGAAGTACACGATATAAACTAAATTCTCTGTGTTTTCAAGTGTCTTTTCTTGATGCTAAATTGCAGTTTTTCCTCATATATTCAGTACGCAAACTTGTATCTTAAATATTTCATTTACCTTACTGATGGTTATTAAACTCTATGTTACAAAGAATTTTTTTTTAGATACTTGTCATGTTCAACTTTCAACAAATATTTATGCGAATCTGATAGAAATAGGTAGTTTAGTGACTCTATAATTTCTGCATGGTACATTCCTTACCAAAAAAACATTGAAAATTTTAAGTAAGATTCAGATAAAAAGTTATTACAGCGGAAAGTGAGACGATGTTAAATATAATTATTTTTCTAGCAATTAAATCTATTATTTTCTCCCATTCTCTAATTTTCGGAGGTCCATATTTTGTATGTCCTTCGACAGATTGGTATTGTTTTCGGGGTATTTTTATAAGATACATTTCTAAAGTAATATTGATTTCATTACACAAAAGAATCTTCTTTATTTAAGTGTATATTTCCAAATATAAAATAAAATAATGATAAAGATGCTTAGAAAATAAAACGGGTAAAATTTACTTAACTATACAAAGATAATACCGTTGTTATGTAACACTGAATATTTATTAAGAGTTGAATCCCTGAGATTAAATGTTCAAGGCTATGGAAAATTTACTTATCCCAGTGGCTTTTGCAGTGGTTTTGCACTATTTGTTTACATCTGTTTTTCCCAAGTTCCTTTTTACTGTAGTTAAGTTTTTGCCGGAAAATATAACAACGCCATTAAGATTATTGGGGTCCAAATTGCTATCCATATCAACGTTGTATTGGCCAGATACATAAATATTCCCATGCAATGCTTTGCACCATCAGAGACTCCTACAGACACCTAAGTGTTAAACATTATCATTAAGCCAAAAATTGATGACAAAGGCATTATTTATTCTATCATTTATCCTTGAAGAAGCCAAAGAAACGCCAAGAGGAAGGCGTCCGGCTTCAAAGCATCCATGTAAGGGTAAATAAAACTGAAGTCAATGACATTGTGATTCAAACAATGTTCAAAGTCGTCCACAGGATACTCAAGCCGTGAAATAACATTTACTTCAGGCTGCATCCTTGTTTTGTCAAAACTAAGATCTCTCACCTTCTTCCGGCATTATTTTTTACAGAAAAAGGAGGATTTTTTCTAGAAATCAAAAACTTTTGACGATAAAATATTAGAACTTTTCACTGAAATAAAACATAACTGATATATATTTTCAACTAAATTCTTATTGATTCCTGCTTTCGCAAGAAAACCTTGGGGGTAAATGAGGAAATGACGCTGTGTTTTAACTGTTTGTCTATTAGAGGAGAAAGAGTGTCTAAGTCTTTGTTTGATATTATTGTACATAATATATCCATTTCGTTACCACAGACAGATGCATAGTACATCCAGAATCAGTAAAATGAAATATGTATATTCTATAAATTTGAAACATTGTCTAGAGATGTCCATTTAAAAATATGATTTCTTACTTTTTAAGCATTGCTTATTGTCATCACTGGGTAAAAAGCCATACGTGCAGTGACACATCAAGCTGCCCCCACATTCAAAGCGTTTCTCGCAAACAGCATTTGCAGGACATGTGATGTTTCTTTCACAAGCTTTTCCAATGGGTACTGGAAAAAAGTTTAGTATTACAATTTTAAATAATGTATGCATGTTTTAGAGAATTGAATATATCATTTCATTGATAGCATTTTGATTAATTCTTGTTTGATTAATTTGAAATGAAATAATGGTTAGAATATCATCTTTAATTCCTCTTATCATTCAAGTCTGTTCTTCTCAGTAATACAAACCATCTAACTAGAGGTTCATGTACCACATGGCTCACCCGAGGGACTTTGGTTAGAGAAAAACAAAATCATTTCCAAACTGAAAAGTTAGAATAAGCCCGCTTCCATATTTTAATGCCTAATTATGGCTTTACAATTCTTGAAAACATTTCGAAATACTTTTTCTTTATATTTTACAATATGAAGCTATTTAAGATTGGCCACACCCTTACCCCAAGGACCTTGCGTTGAACAATGTTGAATCAAAATTACTTTATAAGGCTTTCAAAATAGAATTCAAGTTTTACTGAGAAGACTTTTTGAAAGATACAATTTTCACTATTCTTAATTATGAATCCTTGAAAGAGAGAGTCTGGCTCTACATTGGTATGAATATTGTATATTTATGTAATTTATATAATTTGATTCTCTTTCACTAAAGTATACTATGTGGCAAGTTTTGTTGAAACTAGTTGATTGGAACTGTAGAAAATAAAATGCCAAAAATTTATTATAACCACGACAAAAAAAAAAGATACACAATGTACACAATTTGATCAGAAAAACCCACTTAAGTCTTTAAATCATCTGAGCTTATAATTGTATACCGTCCCTGTGCCATATATGTGTGGTAATATACATGTATAGAATATGATGTTTACTTCCAGTGAAAGCAAACTATAATTTAAGTACTAATCAATTATTTTAAAATAAAATGTATATTTCTTACTGCTGGTTATTGTACGCTGTGTAGAACCAGCAGTTGTTGTTGTTCGAGATGCTTGCGTTGTTCTTACAGTTGGTTCTGCTGTTGTTGTAATAGCTATAGTTTGAGATGATACTGTTGTCACAACTGAACTATCTGAAATTTGTTGACTACTGGATTGAGTTGGGGTTGGGCTTATGGTCAAAGATGCAGATATTGTTTGCTGTTCAGATGATGATGTGTATGGAGTAGAGATCTTAATCGTTGAAGCATATTCAGAAGAGATGGAAGGTTTAGAGAATATTGTTGTTTCCTCCAAAACTCCTGTGGTCGTTTTTGAGCTTGACAACTTTGTTGTTGATATGAATTGTGATGATGTGGATAACGGCTTCACAGAACTACTTTCTGACAATGATGATTCCATTGAACCATTTTCTGATGATACCGTAACAAATGGTGATTTGGAACTTTTTAACAAAGTTGTCGTTAATGAAGAACTGAAAGTTACCGGAGAACTAAACATTAGTTTAGATGATTCAATTAGAGCTGAGGTATATTGGAAACTAGGTTCCATCGAAGAATGGGGCATACTCTTGCTTGTAGGTGATAAATAAGTTGTCTTCAGGTTCGCTGTTGTGTAAAAAGATAAACTTGAATGAAAACTTGATGACGAGTGTTCATAATTTTCACTTCTTGTCACCGTGTCTGAAATTAATGTGGTATAATCAGAGTTAACGAGGGAGTGATAAACTGTTTGTTGAGTTTCCAACTTTGTTTCCGAAAACGATTCCATCCCATTACTCCACGGAAGTATTGTGGAAGGGAAAGAGAAACTAATACTTTCTTCTAACTGGGCTGTCGATGAAGGTTCCGGAATTTCGGTGTATTCCTGTGTTTCATAGGCGGATGTTGTGATTGCTGGTGTAGGTTGTAAGTTTGAGAAACTTGTTAATGACGTTGATGGTAGTGTTTGTCCGAAATCCGTTGATAATGATGGAATGTCAGATGTTGACACAAATTTTGATGAAAATTGATCGGTGGCCGGCAATGAAATGGTGATAATTGTTTGTTTTGCTGATGAACTCGGTGTCACTACAATTTATGTATAAGTTGATTATTTTTAACTTTATCAATCGATGAAATGAAACAACAAGCTCTTAAGAGGATATATATTTTCTGAGAAATAAAAATACAGTTTATCTTGCATTACTTAAAAAAACCAAATTAATATCCAATTGTCAAGACTTCTACCTGGTGGTGGGCTAAAACACTGATCTTCTTTTATTCTGATGCCTGATAAAAGAAATATGCACATACAGTATATGATACTCGGGAAAATGTACGTTTTAGCAAGTTACTATTATATTTTGCTATATTGTTATACTGCTATGCTTATATATTGATAGCGATAGGTCAGCGATTTAACAGAAATAAAGTAATATACATGTACGTATTATCTGGCAAAAAAAAGTCCATGTTAACATATATATTTTCACACTGAATTTAATCACCAGTGTATAAATTATATAATGAAATTTTAAAAAAATCCCTGAGGTTTCCTGATTTTCTTTGTCGTAATTCTACCAGTAGAAGTTAATTTGTTAGTTAGCGCCAGAGATCTTAACTCCCAAAGCCATTGATGGTGTGTGTATTGCAATAGAGGGATCAACAGGACTTTGTAAAGCTTCTAAATCCGTTATTTCACGTCGATTTGGACGATTTGTCTTGTGAACGTCCTAAACGGCTCAGACGATTGCGGAAATAACTTGATACTTCTAGTCAAGGTCTCTAAAACAGATTTTATAATCTTCTTTCCATATATTGTTAAGCTTTCAAGTCATGAAAATATCAAATCTTTTTTATGACTATCTGGAGAAAGTTGTTTATCTCTTCTTTTAAATTCTTATACGTTTTACTTGAAACTTCCTTTCCAAATTGGACTCAAAGACTACGCAAGGCCGTTTGCTTGTGAAAGTTTCATTTTGTCATATACATGTATTTGCATCACTAAAAATTTTATTCTATTTTAGCAAACTTTACAAATTTACATTATATATATTGTTAAAACAAATATCTGTTAAATAAGTACTCTGAAATTATTATAAGAAGACGTCCTAGTTTCTGTTTGACAATACCGGTAACTTTGCAGTTTTAGAGATCAAGTTTTCCAACAATTTGGTGGAATTGCCATTTTAACGTTATTGGCAATCTTTTATTGGATTCATATACCGCAGAATTTATTCGGAAACTTGTAGATGGAAAATAAAGAACGACCTTGCTCTAACCTTCGATTCGACATTTAGACAGAGCTTTATCAACGAACAGTATACCTTTTCATTCCTACAGTGATTTCATATAGTTCTTTGAACTCGAAATAAGACCGTCTGAAACATATGTTTCAAATTTAAATATTTTATGAGAAAAAGACACTTGGCAAACTAATAAAAAAAATTAATGATAAATGTAAAAGTTTCTTTGGCCATAAATAACAAATCAATGATGCAAAAAGAGAAAAAGATCACTCTAAAAAAATCAATGTAAAATCATAAAAATCTGTTATTAGCTAGGGCATAAACACTGACCCCAGAATTCTAGAGATGGAATCGGGTGCTTAGGAGGAGTAAACATCCCCTGTTGACTGACCACGTCAGCCGTGAGCCGTATACATGTACGGTATATTGTATTGAACAGGTAGACAGTACATTTCGTAGTAGTATAGTTCAATGTAGTATAAAAACAAAGACCCAACAAATGTGTGGGACATATCAACCAGTATATTACAAATTTGCTTTCAGGGTCATTAAACGACCATTGAATTTACAAAATGCTGATTTAAACGAGGTTGCTGAAATTCCTGTAACATCAGCTTATGTATAAGTAGCATGCTTCGGCTTTGAAACTGACCGTTCTCAAAGGATGCTCTGTATTTAGTTGAGATCGGGGCATTACAGCAAATAAGGATGGCTGACAATTAAAAAACTTAACTCATTTTGTTTATTATAAAATTTATTTGTTAGTTGACCCTTATCGTTTATAATCTGTAAAATACACAGAAATGAACAAATTTAGCATAAAGCTGTCTTTTATTTCAAGTACACTGGGATATAGCGAGTCGGCATATCAAAGGAACTATTAATATTGTTAATTCATAATACATCGTCGAAAAATTTTTATTTTGATTGATTGTATATTGTTTAACGTCCCTCTTGAGAATTTTTCACTCATAAGGTCACCAGTGTCAAATTTTTTTTTGAGCATTGAGGGTTCTTTATCGTGCCAACGCCTAGAAGACCTACGTTTTTAAGGTCATATCCGAATTGACTTTCACTTCTAGTATATTGAAGAATATTTTTTCTCATGTAGACGTTTTTTAAATAAGAATATAAAATCAGGTCGACAAATAGATGAGCACAATCAGTGCCCATCGGAATTCCAAAAGTTACTTGATCCCTGAAGACTGATTATGACTGTTTTTATCATTTTAAAATTTTTAACAAGTAATCTTGCTGACAAGATAAGAAATTTCTTACTATCATTTTTATTAAAGAACCAGCATTTGATGATATCAAAAAAGGCTAGTTTTTCATTTATCGTAGAGAATAGTTGCATAAAGTGTAGGTTTTTGTTTTACTTACTTTGAGTAAGAGAAAACTAAAATAAATTGGTAATCTCATTTCAAATCTCCATTTTAGGACTTTCTTTAAATATGTTTTAATGTTCTTTTTATATTTTTCGAAAGGAATATGTTTTAAAATAAGCATAAATATTGATGATTCTTATATTAATTTAACATTTTACTTACCAATTGAAAAATTTGCGGGAACGCATTGGACAACATTAAACGGATAGGCGTTGATAATTTCCATAGAAGCCTTTTTGTACCCTTTTGTGCAGACGCAAACACGTTTACCATTATCGCACTCCAAATGGTTTTCAGGGGAGCATTTCAGTTGTTTGTCGTCACAAAATTCGTTCAGTAAAGAGAAGCTGGTGGAAGTAGAGAGTAAAGGTTTTTGTTTGCAGTAGGTCACACTGCTGTTTGAATTGGAGGCTAAGTATCCGTTCTGGCAGGCGCATGTACCTAGCTCGTGATCACAACGGGTACTGACGGGACGGCAGATCTGGGTAGAGGTGCATCTATCACCTACTTCTGCAACTGTAAATAAATTCGTAAATTATAAACTTTAAAAAAGCGTCTTAAATGACGTTCTCAATGCTTTAAATATCTAATTTAAAAAATCAAAAGACAATAACATTATTTGTACCATATCTCATTAACAAGCAGCATAGTAGAGCGCTTCAGAAGATATTAAAACAAAAGGAGGAGGCTTGAGAATTGCAAAGATCTTGAGAAAACTGTTTCAAAGCAGTAAATTTCTTCGATGTTGGAAAGAACAATAACGAGTGTTATTATATATAAAATATGGAGACATGAACAGTAGTCAAGCACAAACGCCCACTAAAACAATACAAAACTGGAGTAGAGAGAACTGTAGAAATTTTCCAAAAATAGTCCATAATGATAATTATTACATAATGATGGTTATTACAGGTTGAATCAGGTACAATGGAGGAGTAAGCATTCCCTGTGACAAGTACAACTGTCTTCTGCTCCTTGTCATGATCGGACAAACAGGAAAACGTACGTAGACAATTCAGCATAAAATAATGATTTTACCATCTGAATAAAAACATCAGTGAGCATTCGACTCAATGATACTAGTAGATCGTTTTTGCTAAATGCATCTTTGTATCAACCACAGAATTCGAGAAGAAATGTAGGCTTTAAACAAGACTGTTTGAAATAAATGGTGGTAATATCCTTGTTTGAGTTGTTTCAACAACTCATTTTCAATGAGTCCCGTTTTAGAAGGTATTTCAACGTAGACGTACTGCTCTTGCTTGTAGAATAAGCTGCGGACATAAACTTTATATATGGATGTAAAAACAGTAAATTGATACATAAGTAAGGAAAGTTGGTGATAAAAAAAAGTTGTGATCATCACGTTTATCAGACAGTTTTTCTTGTAAAATTCTTCGATTAATAATGTACAAAATTGACAAACGATTAATATTAATGACTCACTTTCTAATTGATTTCTAAATATTGTAATACTGTCCAAATCCAAGATAATTCAACGGACATCTGAGAATAATGGCGTAGGCTATCGGGGCGGAAGGACAGTGAATTTTTTCCCGTTTTATAAAAAGGGTCACTCGCTGTGTAATATCGTTGTTTCACAGTGAGTCTATCAAAAATGTATGCCAATTTCAGGCCAACCGTACATTCCATTCCTAAGTACCCTCTAGTCTCTGGGTACAAACAACCTCATGTGCACAAAAGGTAACTCGATGGACCGGGGTCTATTATCTTTTCCTGATCTTACTTCCTGCATTTCTTCAGAAAACGACTTTCTAATTTTCCTGGGATCAAGGTGCCATGATGTTTACGCAGTATTTCTGTACGCCTGCTAAGCAAATACCCCGCGACGCAATACTGTGTCATGGACGGGAGGTCTACATGTCAGCAACATTTCTATTTGACGTTTGCTTCTCATTAATTTTATGTAATTACATGTATATTGTAATGCTAAGATGTCTGCATTCCAAAGGATGACTTTCAGTCGTCAGCGAGTCATTTGTGATAGATCCGTAGTAATTTTCCAAAAATAGTCAAATGATAACTTATCGGATAAACATAAAAGAAAACTGGAGCAAAATGTAGATAAACAGAAATAAATAGTGTCAAATCTGGGAAACAATACACTTAATATTTCTATAAAGTAATTCCACACTCAACTGGTTTAGCTCAGGAAGAGTGAAAATTGCACAGGTCACCCCAAACTGCCCAGATACTAATGGGAACAAGAGAAAAGATCACGTCATAAAGAGAATACAAATATGTTTCAGCTACCTATCTTTGTAAGATATTGGATTATGAATGGTAAGATTTATCCATGTACAAACACGGAAGGAATGTCCCTCTTACCTATCACGCCCGCTGAATAAATGTTAGAATTGGAAGGATAAATTAAAATAACCCAAGAAGCCAGGGTTGTCGCAAGAATTCTCGAAACGTAGTGCAGGGAAGTGTCCGAGAGAGGTACTTCCCTCTCGGAGTTAGAATCTTTTTTTTTTTTAGAAATGGATATAATTTTGGTGAGTTTTGATTCATTCCAAAAATCAAATATTATTAATATTGATTTATAAAATCTAGCAGAATGCCTTTAAAAGCGAAAAAAAGTTATGTTGTCTGAAAAAAATAGCTTATTTTTTTAAAATGGTGTGCGATCGCATTAAAAGCATCCCCTTGCCAAAGGCCTAGAATCTGATGAAGTTCCTGCTATAATTTCTACTATGCATATGCGTATCTGTAGTTATTTGTTATTTATCTAGAGAAAAGAAATTGAGATACTAGCAAAATTCTTTATTCCTCGAAAACGAAGGCAAGGAAATTTAAAGTACATGACTTTTGCTTGCCTGTTTTCCCCACTTCTTTAATTTAATTGCTTACGACATTCAATAAAGTTAGCGGCTCCTAACTCAGCACAATGGATGTTTAGGACCAGAGGTTAACTCCTGATTCAGATTCAAGGTCATTTAGACAAGGTCAGAGGGATTGGATATGCTGTACTCTGCTTTGATTCATAACGTGTCATTATTTTTGGGAAAAGTTAAGAAAAACAGTTAAGAAAGACATTTCCTGTATGAAGGTATCATAATTAAACTAAAAGAGTTGTTTTGAATTTGATCCAAGAACACTTGGGGAGGTCATGATCACAGAGAGGCCATATATTCTTTGTAAATCAAAAATGTGCTTCACAAAAATTGTACATAATTATGCATCCTAGATTATTTAGTGAGACAGAGATAAAATCAATGATCTTTTGTTTCTAATGTATACATGCTGCCATTTTGGATATTAATAAATCTACGTGTTTTCATGAGACTGTACCTCGATAGTACAGATAATGGTACAAAAAGTTCAGAAAAGCGAACTGCAAGAATACAATTTGAATACTTACTTGAAACACATTTGGTGTAGTTAAGATTGGGAATAAGGTCTGAACGACATAAACAAATGCTGCCGTCGCAGCCTCTTATGGTGCATTTGGAATTGCTTGGACAATCTCTGTCGGTCTTGCAAGCTTCCATCAAGTTCTTCCTTTGAATGCCTGAATCAACATATGATATAGATATTGTATTAATGTTTGCATTTGAAAGTTCTTGCATAAATCAAATTACTAGTCCATAAGGATTTCATCTCGTTTGTAAAACAAACGGTTCTTTGTACAATTTATTGACTATTTTTGCAAATACTTGTAATAAGTCTCGTTGAAAATATTTTCGAAGTATTTCATATACACATATTTTACAATTGCATAGAAAGAAAAGTTGTTCTCGTGAAGTAGAAAAGTCTGTTCATGGTTCCTTTGATTTTCAACTTTTATTTCTATAAAATTATCTCAAAAAATGCTGATACTCATTTCGAATGATATAAGTAAAAGTGGTTTACATAAAAAAAAATACATCAAACTACCTACTTTTTGGAATTAGGAATTTTACAATGTAATTTATCAGTACACACTACAAAAAACCTCTTATTTAACCTCTTCAAATAGTTGATTAATTAAAGAGGTTCGCCTGGGTGAAATTCTTTATGTTCTGTCTAATTGGTGGGAACTTCGAGCCTCTGATCCAGATAACATTTTCTTCAATGAAATTGTTTACAGTCCGTGGCCTGTTTAGGCGCAGCTAATACCCGAGTGTACACCAAAACAAGATAATGAAATAAATAGGAGGATCAAAATTGTATGTTATCCTCTTTCCATCAAATTCATTGTTATATTGTCAAATAGAATGAAACAATGCACAAAAAGGGTTGGATGGGAAGTTTGGAAATATCTGGATGAATTTTGCCATGATGTTTTATTTTTGTGTTCGTGGGCTTTTCCTATCTTTGTACATCTTTGTACAAAATTCATTAGCCACTTTAAGCATGCACACAATCTTCCATATATGATTCTTAAATTTAAAAATGAATATACTTTTAAAATTAACATTTTCATTTGGAAATGTTTGAAATGGGAAAGACCATGGCTGCAATATTGAAAAAAAACATGAAGTATACAATGTAGCATCTACAAATTACACGTTTTGTAAACAAATAAACCAGTTAATGTTCTGTATCATAATATTGATAAACACTTGATTCCTCTGAAATGCTTCATGCATGCATGTATGTATGACACTTGTATATTTAATAAAATATCATTAATGTCAATTTATATCCTAATACATTAGTCTTGTTATCTAACTCATCAATAAAGCGATTGTAATATTTGATCCAAGTCAAATATAAGTTAAATAAATATGACATTTGTTTTATGTACTACTTTGAAAATAAATTGTCATCTGAAAAATGAAATGTGGTCATACCTTGCGTTAGAGAGGATGTTGCAATCGCAATTATAATCCAACGAAACATACTTCCCACTGAAAAACTTCAATCTACAAGAAATACATGTACATTGAAAAATTATTATAAAGAAAATTCATATCAAATTGTATTTTTTATATGAGTGTTGATTTAAATCTCGCAACTGAATGCTTCTTTTTCATGCAATTCTTCAGAATCTGGAAATTTTTCTTCGTGAAAAAATTAATTCGTTTCTTAAAACAAAACAGTTACCGTTTACAGATGCTTTCGATTCATTCCTCCTTCAGATGAAAGTGAAGGTTGTGGGCATCGAATCTGGAGTAATACACACATGCTGATAAGGTTTTTACCTGTATGGTATAAACCATTGGGGGTAGATAAATAAATTCCCTAGGCTCCAGCTACCGTATCTTGGGGGTGTCATATTTGAAGACAGTCCTCGCTCTTCCATTTGTTTTCAGTAAATCAAATTCCAGAGTGTATTTTGCTTGATTTGGTATGGACCATTGAAACCACCTTACATAATGTACTAGTGATAGCCACATGTGAGACAGATTTCTCGATATATTTTCGTTAGATAGTCAGTAATAAACAAATAATTAGTAGTAATGTGTACCTCACAGTTGCAATCACTATAGAGGTAGCAACCACTACTGATATTTTTTTTTCAAGTGGTTGAAAATGCATTTCAAATGCGACACTACATTTCACCCACTACTGAAGTTTTATTTTTATGATTGCATTTTCAGTTCTAGAAAGAAAATTTTTTAAAGATATAAATCAGCAATTTTAAATATTCTGAATTTCCTTTTTTTCAAAGAATATTATTAAAAACTTATTTTCATTCCTCTTATGAAACATTTCATATATACACTTCTCAACACGGTGGATAAGTGATGTAGAGATTGTTCTGCACGAGTGTGATAGAGCAATTGCACTCACAGTAGAAGCAGCTGCGTCTATAGTTCTATGAACGCAGCTGAAAACAACGTGTTCATAGTGGGAGAGAGCAGTAGATATGCAAATTATTTATTCATTGTTAATTAACAATCCATCTTCAGTATATTATACATGGTTTGGAGTGGGAATGAGCATATTTTTATTTTTTTTTATCGTGCATATTTGTACAAAGAACGATAATTTCACACTTGGGTAATAACATTCAAAATTTAAAAGAGAAAATTTCTTTAACTAGTATATCTATTTCAAGAATGATTTCAGCTATTAAAAATAAATAGAAAAACTAAAAAATAAATATAGAAAAGCACTCTGCTGTAATAATCATTATATAAGCATTCTCATTTTTCATCATAGTGTTAAATTATTGATTTTTGTAAAGTCATATGCTAACTGACTTTTTCATATAACGCCATTATTTATACGATGATTGTCACAACTGCATCAAAACAAAAATGTGTGACAGCGCTGCTTGTATCCAGATAACTGTGTTTGAGAGGGAAATACTTTATTAATTGTTTGTGATTTATTAGAGAAAAGGAGCACTAATCAGGTTTACTCCATAATTTAAAGCGTATGTTTTTCTACAGCTATAACTCCAAAAAAAAAAAAAGAATGCGTCCTTATGTACCTTTTTAGCAAATATGTAATAAAAACGATTATTCAGTGAACATGTTTTTCATTGATGGTATATAGTAAAACTGCTTGCTGGTTTATATATGATGCTAGCGCGCATCATGGAATATGCCAGCAATTACTTTATTTCTAATTTACAACGCCACGTGTTACATCTGAATAACATATGTGAATTATTTCCTTTTATAAGTCGACATGGCATAAAGATAAAACAAGATTCTGATACATCTATTTCATATTTTACTAGAAAAATACGTTAACGGTTATCTAACATAAAAGCTTTATAATAAACGAGATGACTTAATTTTTCAATTGTCAACTTCCCTTAATTATGCAGAAATATATCCTTATCATTTGCATACGGGGTTTCGTAGTAAGTCATATGCTGACTGACTTTTTCATATACTTATTGTTAGGCCATTATTTATACGCTAAATTGTCCACAAGTTTTTTCCGTTATTTCCAGATCACGATAAGGAGCACACGGCGGGTGTGACTAGTCGGCAGGGGATGCTCACTCCTCCATGGCACTTAGTCCCACCTCTGATAGTTTAAAAGAGGTCTGTGTTTGCTCTTCTGCTGATTTGTATTGTTTAATGGACTCTTGATCTTGAATACTGTTCATATCTCCATATATTTCATTGCATATGTCAAATATTTTCTACAGCTATAAGCTAAGTCCAAAAAAAAAATTAATTAACTCGGCAGTTGACCTTTTTAGAAATTGAAAATAGTTTTCAGTTACGTGTTTTTCATTGATGGTACAGTGGCCTGCCAAAAGTGAAGATAATTTTATTTTTTCTCTATATATTTCATTGAAAACAACAATTTGTAAAATCATAGGTAAATGGTCAATTTTTGTTCAATTTAATTATTTATTTTAATTTGAAACCAGAAAATGTGTAACTCTTTCTTTAAAGATCATTACGTGTTTAATATGTGAAAGTAAAATATAGTTCAAACTAAACATCAGTTCTAAAATTCAAGATCTATGTTGACTATATAATTCATTGTGAGTATATGACTTAAAAATTCATGTCACACTTATATTACAATATTTTAAAATTATCAATGCTTATCAGATAAAAACTATTGGTTTTTTTTAACTGCAACAATTTCTGAAATGATCAAGAAATTTTTGATGGGGATGTATATATACCGAATGAAGTTAATGACACCGACACGAAATGTTGTCATACCAGCGTTCCATTTTACAAAATACTGTTTTCAATGAAATATATAAAGAAAAAATAAAATTATCTTCACTTTGCACACAGCATGTATATAGTAAAATTGTTGTGTACTGGTTTATATAGTTGAATGAAATGTTTGCAAGAATTTGCACACATAAACTTGAAATTACGGTACTTTTCTAATTTACACTTCAATGGTTACAGATGTGTGAACATTTTGTTTTGTACATAATGTATATAAATGAAGATACAAACAGATTATCCTTAAATCAGATGTTAGCTTTTATTCAAGAAAAAAAGAACTAATTGTTGAAGTATTCCTTGACTAGTCTATCACTTGAATGGATAAATCTTCTTTGAAAAGATAAAATAAAAAGGCACGTTTACTTCTATTAAGATTTCTCTGTGATCAAAGTAAGAAGTTTGTTCGAAAAGTCTGTAGTCATATTCTCTGTAAAATGGAGAAAAAACAGAAAAAAGTCCTAGACTTTTAAATTAAGAAATGTTACATTGATTCATATTCCAAATTATGGCTTAATATTTTGCTTCGTGGAAAAGAAATCATGTAGTCCTCATTTAAAGGGACAAAAATGATGACATTGTTGAATGTCACAGAGCAGAAGATATCGATGTAATTTTGAGTTATACAGAGGGTAAAAAACTGAATAAACTTAAAATTTTATTGCAAAATTAAAAACAAGAGTTACCATAGGCCATACTTTCCTTCATTAGCATTGATGCATTAAATGAACATTCTGTTCTATTATATGTGCTTGGATTTCACCCTTGTTATACATAATGCATTCCCACCCTACCAGGGATCATAATTTAGACATTTTGAAATCTACATTAATAGGAAAACAGATCCTTCCATGTTTGCAAAAATTTCTTCTGTAAAATTTTTCAGTGGTTCATGAGCTAGTAAATAGAAGAATAACTTTCAAAGATTTTTCCTATATATTTCTATGTAAAAATTTGATGCTCAACAAGTTATAATTGGCCGGAAGTGCAATGTGTTTGGTGTATGTTGCGAGGGTTCAGGTATCCTTCCATGATATGCGGATATCATATTCCTACAATTTAGAATTTAACTACCCCAGAATGCTTCCACATAACCTTCACTTTTTCTGGCCCAGTGGTTCTTGAGATATATAAGAAGATTTTTAAAGATTTTTCCTATATATTTCTATATAAAACTTTGATTACATGTATGGGACGGGTGTCATTATTAAAACAATTTTGAATCTACATTCTATAAATATAGCTTGCAGCAAAATATTAACACATTCTGTTTTTGTCATAATGCATACATATAAGGTAAATAAACAAGTAAATGGCCATTTTCAAAGATTTTTCCTATATATTTCTATATAAAATTTTTGTTTTTACTTAAATGGCAGGAAAACAAGTGTTCTACTTGATTGACGAGGCTGAGAACACAGGGAAGGGTGCTAATTTGAACAATTTAGAATTAACACTTTTTTCAATACCATGGATATGGAGAAAAAACAGCAGCCATTCATCGACAACTGCAGTGGGCAAAACAAAAACAACTTTGTTTATGGTATGCCCAGAGAGTTCTTGTAGGTAAGTGTTTTCAAAAGAAAATTGAAAAATATATATTTTATTTGTAAAAGCATTGTTTGATATTCAGTATGTTCATGATGTTCAATGCCCAAAGTGTTACATACATGTATGATGTCAGTTTTGATAGTCAAGAAATTTGAACTCTATCTAAATTTAGCATTTAAATTTAAATTAAGGAGTGTATTTCTTTTCAATCATAAGTTTCATGCTTTTCTGGCACAGTATTCTTGATGGTGGCAGGACACACTAAGATTTTTCCTATATATTTCTATATAAAATGGCGTTCATCTACAGCAGAAACCATGAATGAAATAGCAGACACAGTCCGTCATTCATCCCGCAGAGGCCATAACATTCCTATTGTGAAAAATTTAGGGAGAAGTCATACCTTGACCAGTTCTTCAAACCGTTGAAAAACATTCGAGGCTATCATCATTTCCGAGTAAGTGCCAGACTCCTGGTGTTGTTGAATGTAAGGAACTTTGTAATTCTGAATTGTGTGTTATATTTCTATGTAAAACTTTGATACCCCTTGTCAAGAAATCCCAGCACCTGGTCTTGACCCCAAGAGGCAATGGTACTTGTATGAGGAAATTTGAACATTGCCTATCACTCTCTTCTAAAGACACATCCTGTCCAAAACCAGTCATACCAAAGAAAGAGGTGAAAGTTTATTCACCTTATCATTCTAGTAAGTCACACTTGGGGAAAAGGAAAAGTTTTCTTAGATGAAAGGGAGATTTTGTGTGTATATATTTTAGATGTAACATGTAGTTCCTATTGTGTTATTTCCCATAATGTGTTACATTCATGTACTTTTCTGTCCATCAAATTTCATTGCTTTAAAACATTTGTTGGAATTGTTACGTTTACCCAATTGTTTACATAAGCTGTGTCCTAGCTAGTGTTACATCTCAACAGTTAAAAAAATGTGTAACAGTAAGAAAATTGTTATATGATGTTTTTTCTCTATATATTTCCTATATAAATGTACTTTGGATATATTTAGTATAACCAAAAATATTACAAAACTTTGTCAAATATGATTAACTACAGATTTTTTAATTTTCAAAAGATACGATTTTCACACTGCCCCCAAAAATTTAATTGTTATAATCTTTATACTTAATACTGTTGATAATGTTAAGAAAGTACAGATGCATACATCTTAATATCATAACAGTACATTTTATCTATATATATTTGCAATATATAAAAATACATGTAGTTACCTGCTATTCATATTTTTGTGATTTTGCTTATAGCTGTCAAAGAACCTCTGTCATTCTGTAATTTATGTGATTCCTGGTGTATTTTACCAGGAATGATAACTTTTTTGTTATTTTGGAATGTAATTTCAATTTGCATATTTATCTTGATAATAATTATTGTGCATTTCTCATGAATTTTCTATATATTTTATTGAAAATAAAACTGGATTATTTTGTGCATATTATGCATGTTTTCCCCTTTCTCTCTTTGGTCATCGATGCTGGTAGGATAATCATCAGACTTCTGAATCAAATTCAGTTGTTCCAATACTGGCAATAGCCATATGTAACAAGTAACAGTCATATGTAATAAGTAAGAATGACAGTATATTTAATGATTCAGTTTATTTTCATCATATCTAAGCAAAATTTTAAGAAGAGTTTAAAGAAAAAGAAGAGAATTTCTTAATATACCAATAGACTGAAATTGTTTATGTTTTCTAATTACGACGTTATGGTAACGTCACTGACGTTATGATATGACTTGAAGATGCCTGCATTCCTGGCCTGTATCTTCTTTATTTTCAATGATATTTGCACGAAATTTTGAATTTGTGTTATTCAAAGTATCCTGATTTTAAAAAGACAATAAAATTAATTTCGATTTTTTACTCATCTGGACCCTTTTTCCCAGTCGCGGTCACATATTCCAAACTATGGCTTAATATTTTGCTTCGTGGAAAAGAAATCCATTTGGGAAGATATGTAGTCCTCATTTAAAGCGACAAATATGATGACGTTGTTGAACGTCACAGAGCAGAAGATATCGATGCAATTTTGAGTTATACTGGGGAAAAATCCTGAATAAACTCTAAAAATGTTAGAGGAATAAAAAAAATTATGTCACAAGTAACTCGTGCATGTGTTTTTAAATGGTAGAGGAGGTATTTGAGTGACAGAGACTCTGTATCGGACGAGGACAATCTGCGAAGAAATGGTTTATCTGGTAAAATTCTAATCAAAAACTTTTAAAAATTGAAAAGGTCATGGAAAGTCATTGGCGCTTCATAGAAAATTGCTGATCTTGTGAAAGCCCATTTAAGTTGTAAAAGGAATTAAAACATTGACAAATGAAATTATACACACAGAACGATTGTTAGAAAAATAAAAGTTTGGTACTAGACAAGGGTTTTTAATATGCGATTATTGAATTATACTATGTATAAGGTTAGTATTTTTAAGAAATTCTTGACGCTACATGTATGTATTTGACACTATATTGCCGTTAATAAGTATGCTCTGCGGTTACGAAACGTTGATTTTAAGATAAAGCAGATTGATTTCTATTAAATTGAATGAAATGAAACTTACAACATCAACAAAACAAATATTTTTACACATAATATTGTGCTTATTTTAAATTTCTTGAAAGTAGTTTAACGAAGATTGACATCGTCCTCGAACTTTTCGAACAACCCTCGTAATTGCGGCGCCTAAACCTTCCTTATTTATCTCCTTTGACTTGAATCTCACTTCTTCCTTCCCTTTGTATATTCAAAAATGTAAATGTCCTATATGTGGAAACAGTGCCATTGACAAGGCATTCATTACCTCAACTCTCTCAGGGTTTCATTATATCATAAGACATATTACAAAAAAAAAAAACAAACACACACACACACACACACAAATAAAATGGTAATATGTGCTTTATTTCGAAGCGGAATAAACACAAACCATCCATTGACTCCCATTATATGACAGAAGTTTATGGAAATTAAAAACAAATATTTCTAATGATTTCAAATATATCACATGGATAATCACAACAAGGAAATATACATCCAATATAGGTAAACTCCACTTGAGCCTTTTATCTAAACCATTGGAAACCAAAATAATTCAAAAATAAATAAACAATGAAAAAAGATACACATACACTGTGGCTGGAATAAAAATAAAAATCCTGGTTAACGCTTTTTTCCAAGTTTACTTTAAATGCTACTTCGAATTAAAGAAGCAAAACACTCCATTTTATACAACGAAGGTGGGAAGTTTAACATGTTTTGTCTTCTTTTATTACTATTATTATTAATATTATTATTTAAATCTAAAAATTATATATTTGGTATTTATATGTGAACTCTTTTAAATGGAAAGTTACCCAAAAATTTTAGCATACAGTATAAATTTTAGATGCATGAAGAATTACACCAGAACACATCAACCTTATTATTTTACACATACTGAGTGAATATGGCACTAAATCATACATATTGTGGTCATTATAAATATTTTTAATTAGTCAAATATATGATTTCCCAAAATCCACCATTCAGAAATTAAAGTAAACTTGAGAAAAAATGTGAATAACAAATACGATGTTGATTTAATAAATCAAGTCACACAGACAGAAAAAAAATAGATGCCTGGATTAGTATTATATTTTGGACTTATTTTGGTTGTAAACGATGCAAAAAGCAAATTTCTAAAATACTATATTGTAAGCGTTTTATGATGTGTAATTACCCTTATAATTCTATAAATTTTTAAATCACCTTTACTGCATTTTTGAGAAATTTCAATGAAAAATTAAAATATATGCAGATATTCGTTTTACATATATAAAAATAGCTTCTTCTTTTTTCTTTTTTTTTTTAAATAGTTTTTTGAATAATGTTTTGTGGCATCTGTCTTTAAAGTAATTTTCAGTTTCAAGTTATGTCTACAATATGTCTATTAAATAAAACTTGAGAAACTATTTTTAAAAAACACAGCTCATATAAATATAAAAATTATGAAAAATCTATGATAAGCTGTTTAAAGTTCAGCAACAAATATATGATCACAGATTTTCACAGCATTACCTCTTGTGTAAACATTCTCTGATACACCCTAGCATATAGTTTTGCTTCGAATAACTTAAACAGACTTACAATAAAGGTTAAAGCTACCCTGCAAAAATGATAAAACTACATGTATTTACCACTAGTTACTAAACAATGTACTACATTTTTATCTCTAAACTAATTACAAATAGCTACATTGACTATCAACAATAAAAATCATCCATTCACAACAATCCTTTGATTTTATATGTTTTTTATCACACTCAAAATTTTTAACTCCACTCAATTACATGCACTTCCTTTTCTTTTAATCTGCACAAAATACATGACCACTTTATGTCTACAACATATATACAAATTCTCCAATGTCCCAACAATCTAAAAATAAATTTTGATTCCATATGGAAGTTGATATTGAAGTTTAAAGATATGCTCTTCAATTATAAGTATATAATATATCAAACATGATCTCTAAAAAATCGTGAACTAATGCTTTCATTCAGATTGTAGATGTGTAAAGAACAATTACTAATATTCTATTTTACTTGTGGCTCTAAAAAATGCAATTTATGTTTTCTTTGGTATGTATTTGAATGACATTAAAAAATTATTATTTCTACAGTTCATTTACACCGGAATATACTTTTATTTTGGAAATACAATTTAAATTTTGAGTAGCAGTACTGAATATTAAAATAAGATATCTACCAAAAAAAAAGAAACAACTTCACTGAAGATAATAACTTTCATTTCACACACTCCAATATACATGACACATGCAAAATACATAAAATCAAAAAAAAATTCAGGCAAGCTAATGTAAAAATATTATTTCAGTAAATGTCAAAATATTGAAAAAAAAATATATGGATGAATCTACTTCAGCACTAACACAAATAAAGCTATCTATTTCTATAGATCATATAGCAGAAAAATAAACGTTCCATCAAAAATAAGATTTACAAAGATTGCATTTTTTTTTTTATCAATGACACACCCATCATACACATGTTGGAAAATTAGGTATTTTTACAGTTTTAATTCTTCATTAAAATGTTCTTACCAAGAGGCTTCTTTACAATATAGGTTAGGTCTCTTTTGCCTCTCTCTCCTTAGGACCTCAATTAAACTTCATTTTGAAATTGAATAAGATTAGCATAATTTGTTTTAAGAATGCATTTTTTTCTATCAACCTATTTTTTTTTTTAAGTGAACTCTAGTGAAACAAAATATTAACAAAAATCATCAAAAATCAAGCAGCTTAACACTAATAAAAGATTTAAGCAAATGTATCATAAATTAACACAACTCAGCATTCACTCCATGCATACTTCAAACAAAGATGCTTCTGTCCCTATTCTACCGTTTAATATTTATAACTGACACTAAATCAAATACATATGTGCACACAAAAATACTATTTTAACATGACTAAATTTGAGGTATATAATGCCAATTGAAATGTACTGTGTTGGAATGGGCTGTCATTATTTATTGGCTGATCTTTTTTCTCATTTCTCTCTTAATTTGATTGTTAAACTTTTTTTTGGTTGAAGGTACCTGCTCAAAAAGGAGGATATTTCCCCTTTATTTCTTTTTACTTATTCTTGTTAATATAATTAAAAGATAATGGAATGAAAAATCATGAAAGGCAAGCAGCATATGTGAACATAAAAAAAAATCTGTGCAACAGATTGAATGCAGCTTTCAAATGAATCTTTCATTTCCATACACACGTAAAAATGAGCATAAAAATGAATATGCTTACAAAAAAAATCAGCTTTTTTACATATATGGAATAAACTTCAGCAATTTATTCAACCTAGTGGAACTGAAACAGTGCAAAAAATATATGTGCTTATTATTCACATAGATTCAGTATAAAAACAAATATCAACCCTGGAATTCAAAATATCATCATTATTTGCACTTCTTTTCATTGATGGTGGAGTAAATCTGTTGCCTAGCTGTTACAAAAACACAAGGTAACCTTTCACAATACCTAATAAATCTGGCAACAGATGAGTAATGAACAGGTATTAACATACATGAAGACCAGCAAAGTGAAAATAAAGCAGTGTGTAACAAACACTTTATCCTATATATCATAAATATAAACATAACAAGGAAAAAACTGCACATAATAATAAATCAGTCAGAATTTACTTCTTTGTCATACAGAAGTTACCATTTTACAAAAAAGAAATGTACAACAATTATTTAAAAAATTCCTTAATTTTACTCTTAATTTAGATGAATTAATGTTATTTACATATAAAGATCAAAATCAATTTATATCAGAGCAGTTCTTTTTTTAAGTTGTACCATTAATTAATGGTCAAAAATAAGAAGAATTAATAAAATCAAAGAAAGGGTCCCCATAATTTCAGCACCAATACATACACAATCATTATAAAATATCACAAAAATACATTTTTACACACAAAAAGAAAAAAAAAGCATACATGTGTATACCGTAAATTTTCAGTCAAGACTAGTCCAAGTATTTAAAACTACCTTTAAATATCAGCAGAATGCATTAATGTGCAGGAACTGTTGTGATGCCATCCTTTTTTTTCAGAGCCCAATATAATCTCTTACCTATAGGAGGAAAATAAAAATTTCATTATTGGTGAGTGGTGACTTCAATTACTTTTCCATTTTCTTACAAACTGGCATGCTTTAGAAGCTTAAAATATGTAATTCGCAAGATCTATCTCTGGTGAAGGATGAAGGGACTGAGGACAGACATTTGAAACATGTGAAAACACCTACCAGTACATACCCTGGCCATATTCTAAAACATGATGAAAGATTTTTTTTTTTTCATTTTTTTTTAACCTTAAACAAATACAAATTCATTTTGCCATATCCATAGTTTTGATATTCCAGGATTCTACAAAGAATTGTTAAAAGTTTGACAGATGTCCAAACAAACTTTACTATATATATAGTTTTGCTAAGTCAGATTCCATGTTCAGGCCCAAAAAAATACTAGTCTTGTTTCCTGCTACCAGCCTGCAAAATGGGGTAGGTACATGTAGGTAGGGAAATTATTTAATTTTCTTATTTATTTTATTTTATCCGACAGCCTTTCTTTGGATATGAACTAATACAAAATCAAATTAAACATACTGTAGTGTAGGTCAATATTGCCTATTAAAATTAAATTTCATGTCTTTTGATGCACAACTCAAGTGGAATGTTACGAAAGTCCATTTTTAAAACAGAATTTTATGAAATACCACTTGAATATATATTTTTTTTCAGTTTTGGAACAAGAAATTCCAAAATTTCCCGATTTTTTTCCTCAAAACTAAAAAACTGTGGGTCAGCTGCAAAAATATAGGGTAGGTCGGGTAGCAGGAAACAAGACTATTTTTATTTTTGGCCTCATACTAGATTATATAACTGAGTTTTACTGTGGTGGATTTCACAAATCATTACATCAGATATAAAATTAACATTATATATCTTCATATATTTCATTTTCAACATGGAGTACCTTCCATGTTTTCCAGGAAAATTGTCATCAGACAATCTTTACATGAACACAAAATAATTTTGCCTTAAAGGGTTCTGATCTTTAAAAAAAAATTCTGAGAAATAAAAAATACACATCCATAATGAATTCCAAGGCTGTGCATTGTCACAAAAAAGGCTCTGTCAAATTTATAACTCTGTAGTGAGAAAAGAGAAGTATGGACACCATTCATCAAAATGTTTATACATACATCACTCACAGCACAATTATACAACATATCTCTATAAAACTTTCAACAATAAAAAAAAATGATATGGTGGCCGTTTTTTTTTTTCTCAAATTTCTTGAGCATTGTTAAGACTACTTAAAACTAGTGTTTTTCTCAACCTACAGTGTGTTTTTATTAAAAAAAATAATCCAGTGCAATTAACGTAAATTTTTAATGGATAAAAATTAATTTACTTAATTAAGAAAAGAATTTTGTTTTGGACCCCTGTCGTTCAACTGAAACACTTTCTCTCATAAAATTAATTTAAAAACCACTCATTTTTTTTCCTCTCACTTATTCCACTTCTATTTGTTAGTATGTGGATTTAAGTACAAGTTTCCTAAATATCTCGTTTTCCAGATTGTTTATGCGTAGTAATCAGAGTAGAAAATTAGATTTGTGTAAACAAAATTGAGCCACATTCAGTCGAATATGCCCAAATCTGCTTACTACATAGAATATGCCCAAATCTGATTAATACTTGTTTTCCTTAAATTGCCTAAAAGCAGTGTAAATCAAAATAGAATTTTAACAACAATACCTGATTTGGTATGTTAACGAGTATCAATATGAAGAATGCTGAATATGCAGTAACTGAATTTTTTTTTTGTAACACTCATTTGTACCTCATAATACATTTACTGATTTAATATAACGATTAGTATGTAATCACTTACTATAAGGAAAAAGGAAAAATGTGTTTAATCTTGAGATTATTTTTATTCAGATGTGATGTGAAGTGATAGTTTTCTAAACATGACTGCCTTATATGTCAAACAAAACTTAACTGTTCTTCATGCATGAAAAAGGGCATAAAATTTAAGTGCACATACAGCTAAAGTTCTATCATGTGGTTGTACAGAAGAAGATTTTTAAAGATTTTTCTTATATATCTCTGTAAAAGATGACATTGATAAACAAAATTACACCAAATCCAACATACTGAACAAAATTTAGGACTCCCAGTGGTTCTGGAGAAAAGAAAATTTATCCCATATTAAAATACTAAATGTATAGCATGTATAATGACAAGACTCCCAGGAAAGACTTTTTAAAAAGGTAAATCTCTTTCAAACACATTTAAAAGCAACTGCTGAAATATCATTTAATTTGTATAATCTACATTTGTTCTTTTATTCAAAGGTATTCTAAACCTCTTTATATACATAGAGAATAATACATACCCTTTTCCATATCACATCCTGTATCAGCCCGAGACACCAATATTTGTGCCAAGTTTGGCCGAAGGCCCGAGTGGCTTGAGAAGAAGATGAAAATGTGAAAAGTTTCGAGACAACAACGACGACGACGACAACGACGATGTGACAAATGTGGAAAAGGGTATGTTTTATTATATTTATTACTTATTCCACTTCTAGTTAATAAAATACAGTTGAGAAGAAAATAAGTTTAAATAATCATAGAAAATTGGATTTGTTACAAAATGTACATAGTCTATATGCCCAAATCTGCTTATAAGATTTGGGTTTGTTTTGTTTTCTAAATTTCTAAAAGCAGTGTAAATCAAAATAGAATTTTGAAATATGATTTGGTATGTTAGTATTACATGTATATTGTAAATTAACTGAATTTTTTTTTGTAACCTTATTGTTCAAAAAGTTAATTTAATATAAGATTAGTATGTAATCACTTACTATAAGGAAAAAGGAAAAATGTGTTTAATCTTGAGATTATTTTTATTCAGATGTGATGTGAAGTATTGTGGTTTTATGTCAAACAAAACTTAACTGTTCTTCATGCATGAAAAAGGGCATAAAATTTAAGTGCACATACAGCTAAAGTTCTATCATGTACTTACACGTCGAAGATGTATCTCTGAGATGACATTGATAAACAAAATTACACCAAATCCAACATACTGAACAAAATTTAAGAACTCCTGAAAAAGAAAATTTATACCATATTAAAATACTAAATGTATAGCAAGTATAATGACAACTCCCAGGAAAGACTTTTTAAAAAGGCAAATCTCTTTCAAACACATTTAAAAGCAACTGCTGAAATATCATTTAATTTGTATAATCTACATTTGTTCTTTTATTCAAAGGTATTCTAAACCTCTTTATATACATTGAAATATGAACTGATTGTTACTGAATAAACGAGGTACAGATAACAAACAGTGGTGGATCTAAAAAATCTCTTAATACAAATATGTATGCTTGCTATAATTAATGCACAGTGCCACTGCAATGGTATTGGTTTCACTTGCAGTAACACAATATTGTATTCTCTTACCCAAACTTTGTCCATAAATATAATCAGACAATATAACTGTAACAGTGCCTGGCCATCAATATATCGCCAGACATACAGAATAAGCCATGTACTCAATGTATGCAACGATGCCGTCTGCTTCACCTACAAAATAAGGACATTTACTGAGAAAATGTAATCAACAGCAATTACATATTAATGAAAACAATGTAATCTACACCAATTACATATTAATGCAGACAATGGCTCATAGTAATGATATTATCAAGTATGTCCTGTAGTTAATATTTTACACTCACAGTTTTTTGTGCATCTAACTTAGATGCATAAGTCTCGCCATACTGTTCTACCCGCTTGTCCCAAGTTCCTGAAGAGAAGAATACCTGCATTCCAAAGCACAGACATTTCCAAAAAATCATTTTCTTGCTGGGTTTCCCATTGGTTTTCTCCCCACTGCTATAGCCATTTTCTGCTTTGGTAAGAGGTAAAGTAGCACTGCCTTCCTCCTTGTACTTATTGAAAAAGGACGGCGACATTTTGAATAAATAAAATAACACTCCAAAAGAGAAAATGACTCCCCCTGTTATATCACATCCAGCATCGATCAAAAATCCCCAACTGTCATGATGGGACTTGTATTCGTGCTGCTGGTTTTTATGACTACGGAAAACCACCCCATCTAAACTGTCTAGCCAGGTTCGGAACTCGTACACCAGTACCCCGAGTCTTCTGGTTCTCAAAGAGTCGGAGGAGACAAACTTTGCTGCCACCAAAGCAAGAAAAAGATGGGTAAAACTGATCATATTTGGCGAGATAAAATAGAAAATCTTGCTGAATCTGGTGATTTCATCAAAGCGTTCCGACGTTGGATTGATTATGTAATGTTGAATAGGATCGCTCATAAGCAGCTTGGTTGAGAGGGGGGAGAAAGGAGAATACGACCCCTCGTGTTTTTGATCGATTAGCGTAGTATTTTGAAGCGAGCAGTAGAGAATAATATCCATTATGATGATGTATAAAAAGAGCAGTAGTCCCAAAATAAAGTAACACCCTTTGTCCGATTTCAGGGACTGCATCATGTAGGAAAACATATTGACTTGATTTGTACTGGCCACTAGAAATCACATAGACTACAAAGACACAGCTACAAAAGGTTTCACATTTCAGAGTCCCACTATAGACGTGTCCAACTCACAGAATCTTGTCATTCCATTACGAAAAATACTTCCATTAGTGAAATGCTGAATGTTTCCTATTCCTAAGTTGATGAAGAAGCTCCTAAAAAAAAATTCCATACATGAAAAATCAATAAGTATTATTGCACAAGTATGTTCATTGATAGATAATAAAAATGACAGAGGAAGACCTACACAACTCATCCGAAAATGAAAATTGTGTTATCTTCTTATGGCGTGTGAGACCAATGTCATAAGTATGCAGCTGTGTAGATATTTAAAGATTTATAAGTGTACAGCTACTTTATAAGAAGGACATATTTGTTACAGATTAATATCTCGTATATAAAATGTGTGCAGTTTTACAGAGATGGATGCGTCATACACACAAGTTTAGTTTTTCTCAAGTTTATCAACACTCGAGTGTAATGTACAAGGACAATGGCACAACTTACTGTACTTAACCTCTGTACATCAGAAAATATCAACCTCTAACAGACTTTATCAGGATCGAATCATCAAACAAGATCCTCCATATCAACAAATGCATGAAAGTATATCAGATAATTTCTGATAAATCACCTAACTATGTAAATATTTTAATAATTACAAGTTTATAACTTGTAACATATTAGACCGTTGTTTTACTAACCTTTCTCCTAATGTCAAGGTACTTGTTTGTAAATTCTACCCCTAATTAAATCAGCAAAAAAAAAAAATGATGATAAGCTACACCTGTCTTGATTTGGCTAAAAATTACGGAATTAAAAGTCAGATTCTATGGACATCCTCCAAGGCAATGTTTACATTTGAAATTAGACTATTCTGGCATAATTTTCTGAACAAAATAAAGATTAAGAAATACCTGACTCAGACGATCTAAATCAGGAAACAAAAGCATTGTCCTGCTGTGGTCAGCAGGTATACACCTGGATTTACCATTTAAATTGTTTACTTCAAATCACTAATTCCATAGGTTTTATGTTCGGTAATTGTGCGCTGTTTGTCAACAAAGACAATCCTTACATTTCGCAACTCAGCTTGAATTCATCAATATCAGGTAAACAAAGTGAATGTGTCACAGGATATCTATCAAAATGGCAATTTACCTGTACCATTCAGCTCTATAGGTATTAAATAATTATACTGCTGAAATTTTAATCCTCATCAATCACAAGAAATTAATTCCAATGGCATAATTATGAACATGCATGAATCAGTTTAGAATTTTACTAAAAGGTTCCAATTTGATAGCACTTCTTCATAGTTTCTCAACTCTGCATTAGGTGTTAGAAAAAGTGTTTAAACTGTATCCATTGATAATTGATTCATCTCTCTCTTTTCTTCAAAGGCAGTTTCCAAACTACTTAGCTATACTGAAATGCACACTATTTACAAAATTCTTATTTTGATTTCTAACTTAGTTGGAAAATTATTTTATTTCACTATGATATAAAGACTTAACCTCCATGCAACATACATTTTTATTTAATCTCAGAATTAATTATTGTTTATTGTTTTAATTAAAAGAGTAAGTAAAATTAAAGCCAGACATTATTTGGGATTTATATTTTGATTCTGTGTGTGTGTGTGTGTGGGGGGCAATTAATTAATTTTCTATTAACTTTAGCAGAAGGATCATTTTTCCTGACATTTATATATAAGGGATATTAGCTGATTAAACCCGGCCTGCTTAATAATCTCATAGTCTTTCTTGCTATAGGAAGAAACAGAATTCAATTTACATGTAATATGATATCATGATTTGTCAAGCTCATATTTTAATGATTAAAAGACTTCAATATGTAATTCAGTTTTTACTGATTGCTGCGCATGGTTTTGAGTTACTGCATTTCACTTACCATTTTCATAAATTGTAAATAAATGTGAAATCAAGACAATCATGAGCAATCACAGCTTCCTTTCAAAATATCTCCAGGGTAAATGAGAGAGGGCAAATGGCAATTTTTATCATCATTCATATACATGTACGCATAATACAGTACAATTTATTCATTTACATTTTACATTATGCATATATATAGTCTTGATCTAGAGTTGTGCCGTTCACTACTTGTAATAATACCCTAATATTAAGCCTAATTATAAATTCAGAATCTTTGTAAATGTTGAACTGCATTCTGTGATTATGTTTAAACATGTCAAAAATGTTTAGATTTCAGGGGTTTCCATAGTGTTACAGCACAGTAAGATACCTGATATATTTACCTGTTCAGCTCAATGCAAATACACTGTATGAATGTTGATGTATGTATTCCCCATAGAACGTACTCTAATTAAGTTACAAGTAATAAAGACAGGCCAAACAAAAAAAAATAACGTTTACCGTTCGATGTAAAGAAAAAATATAAGTTTGGGCTCATAATGAACATGATGAATGATTCAAATGTACAACTGCCAAATCGTCAGCTGATGCCACAAATACACCGGTTATTCTGTCGGTTTTGTTGCAAAAAAAGCCTCGTAAAGCCATATTAAGTAAATATACACTGCATTGTGAATAAAATTATATGGAATACAAAAGGTAGAAACTGAAACTAGATCTCACTTACCTTTCAAGTCCATCACACAATAGGTATTCGACGTAATAATTTAGGTGCGTGAACTCACCTATAACAATAACTTCAAGACGCATGCGCAAGACACAGTAACTTGTTCATCAATGAAGTCGTAACATCAGGGACCTCTGTCTATAGCAGGTCCCTGATAAAATTAAAGAATTTAAAACTGTATGACTTATCAAACTTATCTTAAATTGTTGACATGAAGAATATAATAAACATTAAATATGATGAAATCGTGTTCGGAGAAAGTCAGAGAGCTAAGACAGTCGTATTGTTGGATCGAAAAAAAAGGGGGGGGCACTCTTGATTCTAGTTATTATCATTTTTTTTAAAGGTATATATCTTATATTTATATACTTTAGCATAAACCACTATTTGGAAAAAATACTTATTTAAATACTATAAATAGGTACTTTACGTGTATTTCTGACTCTATCTACTGAAGTGATACTTTAGCCCCTGTATCTATGAAAGCCCTAAACTTATTTTTCCCGAATTTAAGAAGACAAGAACTTGGATTTCCCGTTAAACAAATTTTATATACAGTTTTCCTACCACATTTATTTAACCTCTCTTCATCGGCTTCATTATGAAAAGAGCTTCTTAGTTTTCCTGTTGTTTCGAACCTTTCAAAGGATTATATTGGGGTCTAAAAGAATTTTGACGCTGAAAAAACCTCCTCCCATGATATCTTTCAGGACAATTTCTGCGAATATGCCCATATTTTTCACAATGCCAACACTGTAAATTACACACCCCTTCTCTTAAACCATTGGAAACTTCTCTTACATGTACTCTGGGTCTTTGATTATTAGAATTTGGTTTGTTTGCCAAAACTTGAAAGGGACAAAATCTTGCCCTAGCCTATGCCCAATTTTCCTACACCTGTGAAAACGCTGATTACGAAAGTGATCCATTTCCATGGCTTCTTCTTTTCGAAAAATATTTGATTTTAATTCTGAAAATCTTAATAACAAATTCTCTCCCGCCGTATTTAATTATCTGTTGATTAGAAGATATGTCACCCCCGTTATCTTGAGATCTTAAAGGCAAACGTTTGCGCAAATTTTGTTCCCTCGTTGCCACTTGAACCGCGTTTTATAGCGTTTTGGGATTTTCTCTTAAAACTTTCATTCTCAAGAAATCAAAGGATAAATCATCAGTAAAAATATCAACCAACTGTTTTTGAATAATTTCATGTTCCACATTTTCAGACGCGTATGCATCTTCCGCGACTTGTAAAATTCTTTCAGCAAATATTTGTACACTCTCATTGGAATGTTGTCTCATCTTTCCTATGATTGCCAATGCATGTTGTGCATCAGTAATTTCTGCAAATCTATTTTTCAAGAATTGTTTTAAATCATTCCAGCTAGGAAATTCACCAGAACCTTCTATCTCTGCTAAATATCTTTTAATAAAATCTCCCATAGACCCTTTACAAGTGACATTATGCTATTTTTGAAATATCTTCATTATTCATATCAGACATCTTGGCATATTTTTCTATATCTTTTATCCATTGTTTAAATTTTCCCGGATCCCCCTCAAAAGGTGTAATAACCTGATTAATAGGAACAGCAATTGCAGCAGTGACTGATTTAACCTGATTTAAAACAGAACTCATGCCTTCTTTAATTTTCTTATCCTCTTCACCCCCCTCATCTTGTAGACGGAAAGCAATTTGAACTCATTCCCTCATTATAATTAGATTTATCATTTACAATTCCAGTTTCAGATATTTGCGCTGTTAAATCGTCGATTGCCTTTGTTAAATCATCCCCAAAGGATGGCACTTTCGCCGAAGCCATTTTTAAAAAGAATACTTTAATAGTTAATTAAAGATAGGCCACGGTACTTTTACTCATCAACGTATTTCACTTAACCTGTTTCATATTCCCTCAAGTGATAGACAGAAAACGCTAATTCTGATAGTCCATTACAGGAAGAATCGTAAGAACTTTCTTGTGGATCGTCATGTTTTGTTGAGGATTCATTGCTATGGAATAATACAGAAAATGTGAGAGTAGAACCCTCTCAAAGCCCTAGGCTAATGAACCGAACGAAAATGACACAAACGATGCGGAACCTGAGGAAGCAAATCGTTTGCATACTATTGATTGTTATGTGAGTAAAACGATAGAAAATATACACAATAGCATTTTAAATCATTATTTAAAAAATATATATTAACCCCCCCCCAAAAAAAAAAATTTAACATATAAAGGCCTAAACAGCTGATAGCATGAATAATGTAAGTCCCTACTGATTTTAATTTTGCATTCATTTTTTCCATTTGTTGTGGGAACCCACTCTTTTTTCTACACTTTTTACATTTTACGTTTAAAGTTTTAGAATATTTTTTCATTGTCATTTTTTTTTAATTTTTTGCAATGATTTTTTAAACAAATGACCCCACCCCCTCCAGTAAAACTGTACGCATGACTTTTTAAAATTAATTTAGATCAAAGACAAGTTACTTCGTTGCTTGCAGTTGTATAAATTGATTTTAAAAGATAAAATTTGTATGTTTTACAATTTTATGAATTAAAAGAAAAAAAATGTTTTAATCCTCATTTTAAAATATTGAGGAATTTACCGGTAATTTGTTCAAGGTTACGTATATATCTAGGCTTGATGCAACACATTCAATTAAAAGTCAGATTCTAAATTCGACTTTCAGAGTTTAGTGAGTTTACTAAAATTGTTAAAATATAACTGATATTTATGTATAATTTGTTTTATGTGTCACATTATTCACGTGTTTGTCGATTGTTTCATGCAATATTTTATCCAATATTGAACAAGTCCCGGGTCCCGGATGATCGACATTCTACCTTGTAGATGTCCAATCTAAACATTACTGTAATATATATAGAAGTTGATACACAGTTACATTTATCTAAATTAAATAATCATTTAAATTCGTATTTAGTGCTAATGAGAACAAAAAATTGATGTATAGAACTATAGACGGTGTGAAATGGACCTCGCCCCTGTAAATCCAAACAATATATAATATACACACTGTTCTCGGTAAAAATTTCAGCACGTTACTGTAAGCTAAAACTTCAATTATTCGAGATAGAAAGATTATTTTGGAATAAATGTGCACAACCAGCAATCCTCGGCTTACTCTGCTACACTCCATTCAAATAAATATACGAGCCATGCAAGGAGCTCCGAGTGATGTGTATACGCCATTACACCCCCCCCCCCCCCAAATAGAATTAATAACCCCACAAATTAATGATGATTGTGGGATTTTATTTTAAAAAAACGTAGTTATTTTTTTTTTAAATCCTATTTAACTTTTCATTCTTATAATCAGGTTATGACAGGGTGGGTAAATCTTAAAATGTCGGGAAAAAATTTAAAATCATATGCTTGTATGAAATGGCTTTATAAAAGGTTATTTCACAGAGATAAAAAAGAATTTTAACAGACAATATTATTAAGAGTTCACAAGCGTAAATAAGCAGTGATTAAATACAATCGCAGAGTAAATCAAGATAGAGTCACGGAAACACTAAGAAAGGGGTGAACAGCTTCCAAATGTGAAATTATTATGATCTTCTAATAATAACATCAGTGATTGAAAAAGAATACGGAAATAATGAGGTTTGGAAAAAAAATCTACAACATGCACTTTACCGATGATGTGAACTTCAAAACAATGATCCGGCACTTCATTATAATTTAATTGATCAAATATATCTATGAGCGATATTTTTTTTAGAAGGGGGGTTGTGGTGCTTGTACCAGCCCTGTAAAGGTTATGGTCGAACTAAAAAAAAATTTTTTAGTAAATTAAATGTGTAAATACAAAAATGGGGAAGCAAAGCTGATCAAAGCGAAAATGAATTACTCAAAAAAATAAAAGAGAATAAAGAAAAAAAAATAGGAATTAATCTTTAAATTAAAGGCCTCCCTTTCCGTAATGTCGTGTTTGTGATAAAAAAAAAAAACTTGCGCATTCAAAAAAAAAATTGGGGAGGGGGAGGGGGCGTATTCAAACCATATAGTTACAATATTTATGCATGTAGAAGTATAGTGTTTTTTTTTCCAGAAATAAAATTAGAAATCAAGAAAATGAAACTAACGTACTGCCTGCTTGCGTTTGATTTTAAAATTTTACAAGACCTGTAGGCAACGAAAACAGGACATCAAATTAGTTTTGAAAATGACCACTGCTTATTATCATCACATTTTATTGCATCTTGCAGTTTTAAAACCTCGGAGGGTTGCGCCAAAGGTGACGGTGTTGATGATTTACTAATATATACTTGTACTGCAAGTCACACTTGTGACGTCACACACGTCACTTCCGGTATACAGCGATTTTCAGTGCGAGCTCTCAGGTGTAAACTAAGCTATTTTTAGTAATATCTCTAATCAGCGAAAGAGAAAGTAGCTGTGCTGTATATCATTTTACTTGTAATTATAATGACTATCGAACTATGTTAAAATGTAAAACCTGCCAAGCCTTTCTTTAAACCAAAGAAATACGCACGCTAACTCTCGATCCCCGCCTATATTTTGGAACCGTTTAATTCAATATAAATAGCAATTTGGCCATAAAATCTTTGTTTAATACAAAGAACAGTTCAATGGTAATTGATAAATTGTCTTAATACCAGCGCTAAACAGTAAATTATTTATAAATTCAGCTCTTGAAAAAAGGGGGGTAGACGATATTTTCCTTTGAAATCAGAGTTTCAAGCATCACCATATTTTGAAATAGTCTTGGATATGATTTAATGTTTCTTATATCTTTTCTTACGTTTTAGGCAAATAAATAAAACATAAATATTTCAATAAAATATAATGTTTCAGTTGTATATCGCTATGAAATTGATGGAAAATAAGCATTTTTATCGTTTTTTGCAAATAAACATATGTCCCCCCCCCCCCCCCGTGTCACACAAAAAGCTTTGGTATGAATTTGTGAAATAACGTTCCATATTACCTGTAAAAAGGAATTTTTGATGTTTTAAAAATATTTTCCGTTTTCCGTTGATTTCTATAGTAAAAAACACAAGTTTTACCAAAATTTTAGAGTTATCTCTCTTTGTTTTCCCAAATAAGTAATGTTTTATGAAAATCCATATAATTATCTACAAAAAATATTAAAAATTCATCGAATATGTTAACTTTTGAAAATTGACTTGGAGGTAGGCGGGAGAACAATACTATCGTTCGCAGTTCTTTTAGAATTTCAAAGAAGATGGTCTTAAAAACAAGGTAGAAAAGAAAACAATGTCTTACCCTTTTCTTGTGAAATTATTAGTGAATACAAATGATGATCGTATAGTGGTTACGAACAAAAGAGATACCGAAGATCGCCGTAGATAGTATTTATAATGTACAATACATAATAGTCATTTGCATATACGATAAACAAGTTATTCAATAAATGGGTCTAAATCCTGGAATTTTGACAAAACAATTTATAATCAAAACATAAGTTTTTGTAAACTGGTGGTCAGTGTCCTTGTATTAGGCAAAAGTGAGTATAACTTTAATATAAACTTTAATAATGTTCAGTTATTGTTTTGGGATTGATGTCCGTAGATAGACAAACATCCTGGTATGTTATATAGTCTTTAATCCGAATAACTTGTTTGTTTACTTTTACGGAAAAGTCTTACACTTCTGTATCCTTCTTGAATTAGGTGTCAATGCACTCGATAATAAGTACATTGTAAATAATTGATGATGTTTATTTTACCAATTAAAATATTAGTCTCAAACCCTATAGGTTTACATAAATAAGGGAATCTGAAGACAAAAGATAGAAACATTGGTCTGTTAGTTTAAAACAAAATTTCATTGCTAGTTTATAATCAACGTTTTTATCTAAATATAAAACAGTTGTGTTAGACTAAGTGTGTCTTTTATTTCTAGTTTATAGAAATATATGGAATCAATATACATGTAGGAAAGAAAATGAATATTATTTATTGAGAAAACGTTTTCACAAAAATAGATTATTTTTCATATTAACGTTTTCAAATAAATTTTGCTTCATTTGAATACAAAATAGGTCTACTAACCTAATAACGTTGCACAATTTTTACCCATGGAAATTCCTGATTTCCAAAAGATTGTCGGGAGTTGATCTCGAAAAACAACATAGATACTTTCAATCAGAACTAAAGAATCTTTTTTTAATTTTAACAATGAGTACTTGTGGTACATTAAGATATTTTAAATACTTTTGTTGATGACCATGACAAAGTTATGTAAATTTGAGTTTTGGTTTTATTGATAAAGCTGCAGTCTATGCATTTTCGATATACCCCAGGGGGCACTAGTTTTTGCTTCATTAGATTTGCAAATACACTGCTAAATGATATTTTCAACATTCACCCCAACCCCCATCCCCCATCCCACATACACATACATCTGACTTGCTTCTGTTTGATATGAATATAAATGCTGAATTTCAAATGACACTCAAATTAATGTTATGAAGATTATTCAGAATTAATAAAAGAATAAGTATATATATAAGTCTATTTTATTTTTTTCCCCCTTATTATCATTAGTTCGATTTTGAATTTTTTTATTCTTTCGTTTTTGCTTTTTTATGTTTGTTTTTTTTTTTTTGTTTTTTGTTTTTTTTGTTGTTGTAATAAAAGTACCTCTGTTTTGCAATGTTTGGAATGTCAAAAAAAGTGAAGAATTCAAGCACAAAAATATTTATTCTAACTGTAATTTTACATTATGTGCTATATTTGTGCAAAATACTGATCAAAAATGGGGGGGGGGACATAAAATCAACCTTGTTACTTGTTAATCATTATTTATGAAATAATATAACATTATGAATGAAAATTTTTAGAATTCTCTGAAAATGTACATATATTGTATAAAATAATTAGGTACACAAGGTCATATACAATTTTTTTTACCTGTGTACCACCAGCATGTCTATGATCATAAAGACTGATTAATATAAATACACAATGAAGTGTCAGATAAAATTATCAATAGACACTGACTTCATATTTGCCTTTTTATTATAGAAACATTTCAGAATTTAACTAGAGTGACCAAAGTTCTAAAACATGAAGACTGCAAAAAAATGAAACTGAACATATCTGCATCTGCAATTTTGATTAAAGAAAACATCAATTTTGTAATCACTCCTTCCATTCAATAGCTGGTATAAACATAGCTTTTATAAACTTCAAGACATATGAATTGTAAATAAAACTGAAGCATAGAAATTTTCTAAGGATGGTGTTTTAAAATATACATGGTACATGGAGTCCTACATCGTTAATATCACGTTTTCTGTATGAGTGTTTGTTGCGGGGGAACCTGAGCGTTCTGTTCTTCTGCTATAGCTTTCATTCGAGCCTGCTGCTGCTCAAAAAATGTCGCCATCAGTCTCTGATTGAAGTTCACATACCTTCCCATGCAGGTATCAATGCAGGACTTCTGTTAAGAAATAAATTACCTGTTATTAGACATGCACTTTCAAAGCTTTTGAATCTGGCATGACTTAAGTGTAAAAGTATATGTAAAAGAAAAGAAAAATATTCACAATAATGTACCCGCACCTCAGATCTCCACATTTTTTCCTTATTCAAAATAAGGAAAAAATGCGGACGGGAGTATTTGGACTAATTTTCCGCATTCATTCCAGATTTTCATAGATTCAAATTTCCAGATTTTCTCCGTATTCAAAATATGGAGAAAATGTGGATGAAATTAAATTTTCATTCTCTGAAGATTTCCGCATTTCCATATATACAAAATATGGAGGTATTTACTTGGTTGATAAAATGCGGAAATACGGAAATCTGGAGAAAATACGGAGTTAATCACATGGTTATAAAATGGCTAATAAAACCGCTACATGATGCATACATACATAAATATTTACAAAACCATCAACAATGTGCAAAATTACATACAATTTATTATATCATTATGAGAAAAAAACATATAAATGAATGAACAAAATTACACATTATGTTCATGAGCAATGTATTGGATCTTATATCTTTGACAAACAAATAGGAGCATGTATGGAAAAAAACTGGAACTCTTATTTAAGCCACAAGTTCATCATGGAAAAAATGTGGCATTTTTTAATATTCATATTAAATAAATGGAAATTTATTCATTTATTTAAGCAAAAGTGGGAGTGAAATGTTCAACACTATTAGGTATTGGGGAAAAAATAACAATTGACATAGCATTGAATATTTACAAAACAAGAAAAAATTTTAGACATTTTTTATCAATCTGGATCACATTTGCCATTTTCTACCTGCATCCCTGATTCATATTTCTCACAATTCATTTTATATCTCAGGTCTGTGCTTTACACCCATCTGTCCAATAAAAATTTTCTTCAGACTTCTTTGTATTAATTTGTAAGGTCTCTGCATGTTTAATTTCTTGCAGCAGCACAGGCCCAATGGCAAATCCTATCAATTAAAAAAAAAGTACTTAAATTATAATGGTGCAATATTAATAAAATTTAAATTCATTGCTTTTATTCCTTTTAAAATCTTTTTATAAACACAAGTTTGGGTTCTTCAATTTAATATCAATTTGTTTAAAATATTATTTATAATAATGACAATCATAGTTGACTGTTTTTAATTATTAAACATTAGCAATAAAAAAAGAAAAAAAGAATATATATACCTCAAACATAACCATCCATGAAGCTTTAAGCCCGTTAAAATCACAGCAAGTTGAATAAGCACTTATTCTTTTTCAGAAATCTCCTCATGCACAGACGCTACCAAAAAAAAAATGTATGGTAAATCATTTCAGATTACAGCCCATGGCTCCCCAAAATTAACACCTTTAATTGTGGTTAACCATAATAAAATTCTATGAGCTGATTGAAAGATTTGAATCATGGGCATATTGGCTGAAACGTACGTAACCTGGTAGCTCAGTCCTAGGCCTAGAGTATTTATTTTCATCATCACAGTGACACACATGTTAAAAAAAAATATGACTGACCTACCCCATATGAAATACGTGTATCTGCATCTTTTGGTTGATACAGCAATACGATCTCAGGCTGTCTGGAAAACTTCTTCCTTTAGACAGAGCAGACGTTGCAACATGGAGGCCAAGGTTAAAATGTTGACAAATTAATTGATCACTGAGCCCGACTTTTTGAAACATTTTCCGATGATCAAATTGTACATAACATTCAGGAGAAACAGAGAACTGCTGTTAACTCCAAGACAGTTTTTATGCACCCAAAAAATTGTTTTTGTCCTGTCTGTCATGTTTAGCTGTATGCCTGTCTGTTTGTTTGTCTGTTGAACTTTAACCTTCGCCATAACTTTTGAAAATCAATTAGAGACTTCATATTTGGATGGATACTCCACTACAAAAACACTTTCAACTGACACCAAGGTCGATGACCTTATGACCTTGATTGTGACCTTTATGCTAAAAATTAATTAATTTTTCATAACTTCTGAACCGTTTATAGAGAATTCATATTTTTTTCCACTAATTAGGCACTTTCATGTGACCAAGGTTGACCTTGTGACCAATACCTTTATGCTAAAAATAGGTAACTTTGCCATAACTTTGAATGGTAAAGATTCATATTTGGAAATGCATACTCCACTAATTAGGCACTTTTCAAGGTCAGTGACCTTCACTGTGACCTATGTGCTAAAAATAGTTTTTTCAACTTTCGCCATAACTTTAAAACCGTGAGAGATAAGATTCATATTTGGTATGCATTTCATATGCACCTTTACTGACACCAAGATCTGACCTTGTGACCTTGACTGTGACCTATGTCATAGCTTTTTTCGAATTTCGCCATAACTTTTGAAAAATGATAGAGACTTAATATTTGGTATGCATACTACACTAATAAAGTGCTTTCAAATGACACCAAGAACAATGATTGTGTGACCTTGACTGAGACACATTTGCTAAAAGGCACAGTGCACTGTGTTCAAACACATAGTATAGATCAAAAAGGGCAATTTTTGCAAAAAAATCTAAGTTCACATCAAAATGTCTTACATATGAGGACATTTAAATGTGGAATGAAGTTTCTAGATAAGTTTTGGAATCAAAATTTCTTGGCATTATACAAATCCAAACATTAATTTGAAGTGGTTGCGGGGGGGGTGCGGGCTAGTAATCATTATAAATTTTCTTGACAAAAATAGGCAAAACTCTTTGGTATGAAATTAAAATTTCTGAAATGTATGTACAAAAGTTTAAGAGGAGTGGTGCTAACAAACTGTTCAAAAATCTCTATATTCTAAATAAAAAACATTTAATACCTCTAAGTTGGAAAGTGTGGAAATAAAACACAACAATGACTCCAAATGGTAAAAATAAGGGATCATTGCACGTGGGAATTTCCTGGTAATATGCACATCTACACATTGTGTCCTAAAAATACCTGCAAAGTTAAATGCATAAAATGATAATTCTGTGCAGCGTTTTTATGAGGAGTTGCGCTGACAAACTGTTCATCTCTATGTTCAAGGTATGGCCAAATGCCTAAAGTTAAAAATCGTTAGTTATAACAATGTATGTCGCTATCAACCTAATATAATTTTAATCAGTAAATCATGATGCAAAAATTTCCTGGTAATATGCACATCTACACATTGTGTCCTAACGGTTAGAGATACCTGCAATATATAGTTTGACGAAATTCTGTGCAGCGGTTTATGAGGAGTTGCGCTGACAAACTGTTCATCTCTATATTCAAGGTATGGCCAAATGCCTAAGTTAAAAAGTGCGGAAATTCCCGGAAAAAAAATGGAATCGGAATTTCCTGGTAATATGCACATCTACACATTGTGTCCATAAAGTACCTGCAAAGTTTGCCATATAATTCTGTGCAGCGGTTTATGAGGAGTTGCGCTGACAAACTGTTCATCCCTATATTCAAGGTATGGCCAAATGCCTAAGTTAAAAAGTGCGGAAATTCCCGGAAAAATAAAGTATTAGGAATTTCCTGGTAATATGCACATCTACAAATTGTGTCCTAAATATCTGCAAAGTTTGACGAAATTCTAATTTTTCACAGCAGGGTTTATGAGGAGTTGCGCTGACAAACTGTTCATCTCTATATTCAAGGTATGGCCAAATGCCTAAGTTAAAAATGTGAAAAGTTTACAACGATAAAAAATAACGGACAAATTATGATCGGAATTTCCTGGTAATATGCACATCTACACATTGTGTCCTGAAAATACCTGCAAAGTTTGACGCCCCCCCCCCCCAATAAAATTAATTTTTCCAGCGGTTTATGAGGAGTTGCGCTGAAAAAAAAGTGAAACTGACAATATTGACGGACTGTAAAACTGACTGAACATATGAAATTTTCACATGAACTGACGGACGGGTCATGCAAAACATAAAATTATGATTGTGCATTTCATATGAAACTAGTTGCGTGGGGTATAATAAAGATTACCTCTTCATCTGTCAATGTGTTCTGTCTGAATTTAGTTATGCATGTGGTGAAGCACCTCTCTGTCATTATATTGTGGGATAACAACACATCTCGCAGCTGAAATGAGAAATTCAAGATTTATAAACATACTTAAGCTTGCATAAACCTTAATTAGACTGCTTCTTGATCAAGCTTATCTTATCATATGTATCTCTACTGCAGTTTGGATTAGAAGTAAGGGGAAAAGAAAGATAAACCCAAATAGATACGAGATGTTTAATTTTTATAGAGAGGGAAATTAAAATTATTAGAAAAGGAGGAAATGCCATGGTCCAGACCAGGATTCAGGTCCCCTGAAGTCCAGAAAGGCCACTCTACCACTTGAGCCATCTGGCTGCAGGCCACTGCCTGAAACCTGACATTCCTCCTTCTTCAAATGCTTAATTTAGCCCACAAATTCAGATTCTTTCTCTTGATGTCTATCACCTTCACAGAGTTCATAAACTTGTATGTGCTGAGTAAACATTAATATGAATGAGAAAATGCAGAAAGAACTAACTGGAGAAAAAAAGGTCATGATAAATTGGATAAAGCAAAACACAGTTAATGCATATATACCATGTAAACAGTGAATTGTCAGTATGAAATCTTTTATAATTATAGTTATACTTAAGGTAGTACAAAGATTCAAGGAATGTTCCAGTGATTGTTTTAAAATACAAACTCTCTTGTCATTGTAACAGGCAGGCGAAAATGTCGGCCAGACTGGGATTCGAAACCGAGACCTCCTGCTAACCATGTGGGTGCTCTAACCACTGAGCTACCACGCAAATGTACTTATCCCTGGCGTGGTTAGCAGAAGGTCCTGGGTTTCAGTCTCAGTCTGGCCAAAATTTTTCCCAGCATGTTACATTTAATATACTGAGTTTGATTAGTATGACTGTCATTATGGGGCCTTCTGTGCCAGCGGACACAAAGAGAACAGGTGAGGTGACTGTCATTTAGATCCAATATTGATAGCAGACTTACACCTAGGCAACTTAACAAACATGCCAAGATTTTGGATGAAAAGTGCAAAGCATAGAGAAGTTCAGATTGCGACTTAGCAAAAAAAAATTTTGTGAAAAACTGTACATAAGTAGCTAAGTAAAGCTATTTTGAATTGCTTTATAAAGTCTTATTGCTATTTAAAGCTATATAGCTAAATCAAGAGATTGTACTGGACCTGATAGTACATATATTTAATGAAAAAATGAAAATCCAAGTTTGAAACAATGATAACGCTCATAATCAAAGATTTGTAACCAACCATTGAGACCTCTCTCTCAGTTCCCTGAAAATTTGCATTCATGGTTAAGAGATAGGAGTAATGAACAAAACTAGAAACAGCACTGAAACAGAGGCAATTCAGTCTTCCATGCCCCTTGAAGATTTAAAAATATTTTGTATTTCGATCCCGATTTACATTTTTTTTTCTTATTTTATAAGATTTTTTATTACTCTAATCTATAATCTTTATTTTGTATCATTTAATCAGATATAAACCATGTTTGGTAATTTTATTTTAATTGATATATAATTATATACTATGTAGATCATGAATACAAATTCGGAATTTTGAGATTTTACCCGATCTTGTTTTCTTTTTAGACTACATTGAATCATCGACAAGGTGTCACGACACACAGACAGACAGCAGATGATACATTAAAACATTGTCAAAATATACATTCATAAAGATTTGCCAGGAATACATATGGTAAGAGGCTCCGCCATAAAATTGGGTCTTGCTAAAATTAAATAAAATCTTGAGTAGAGTGTTGAGGGTATGCTTTATATACATGCATGTCATGTCTTGCCTTGGGGGAACAAGTAAATCCGGCATTCATGGTCATTCTGACCGTTTTAAATACAGTTAAATGGTATGTCATGTCCTTAAATAGATTGCATGGAATGAACACTTTCATTTCAAGTACACACAGGTACATTTTGCACTTCTTACTGGTTAAAACAGACAAAGGCCTATTCATATGCATGCAGAATCATAATCCGAGATTCCTCTGACTCTAACCCCTGTATTTACATTGTGATTTGTCCCCTGCACAAGTCACAATGTAAAAGCAGGTTAGAGTCGGAGGAATCTCGGATTAGCAGAATCAGTGCATACATTTTTTTTAAATTTTTGAGTACCTGTAGCACAGGCTTTTGTTTCGTATACGGGGCACCCCTTCTTATTTTACCACAAGGTACATAGCCCAATTTCAGGCATCCCCTCATCAAGCTTGTATTTTGTTAGTATATCAATCATTAAACTTCTTTTAAAATGACATCGTTCGCTTCGAGATATTTTTTCTTGTCAATTAAATCGTTTCAGAAGTCTCTGGTCAAACCAATTTGTAAACCACTTATTTATTCCTCAAAAATTATCTAGTAGGATGTTGGATAATATACATCTATTTCCGGTTGGGATTATGGATATAGGATGAGAATCAGAGACTTGCGAGTATTCCATTCCGAGGTCTGATGTGTTTCCGAAATATAATTCTTATGTTACTCTAAAATGTCCTGATTTTTCTGGTTTTGAACTCTTTCATGTTAGAACAAAATACACAGTTTCGAAAGATTTCCTCTCTTCTCTCTCTCTCTCTCTCTCTCTCTCTCTCTCTCTCTCTCTCTCTCTCTCTCTCTCTCTTTTTTTTTTTTCAAAGTTAATTGCAAATTTTTCAATCAAGACTGGGTGGTTTTTTTAAAATTTTAATGAAATAAATATGCATTGCAAGTCCATATGTAACTGTGAATTCACTTTTTTGGCCATATCTGTGAATTGCCTTGGACAATTTGGTCCTGGTTTTAAATTACTGGTAAAACAGGTACATACTGTATAAGTATTCATTTTTTCATTTACTGGGTGAGAACCTGTAAAATTTCTATTATTTTTTAAGTGATTTCTTCAAACTGCTTGATTAGTTTCCTTTAATTCACTCACATGATTTGTGTATGTCAGATTGAAAGAGGCCTTATGTAAACAATTGAAGTTTTGAACTTTAACATAGGAAATTCAAACACAATACTACAGCTGTAAATGTTTTAGGAATGATTATGATGATATTTTTGAGTTACAATGTACTGTAGGTGTGGAAAGTAAAATTTCAAGTACACTGTATTTTTTTTCAAAATTACTTTTTCAAGAAACACTTCTTTCTGATTATCCTAATGTATATCTAAAATTTCCTATTAAGATTAAGAATTTAATACTTTGTATATATATGCTTTTTTAAGATGATGGCAGATTCCGGTCCAGCGTATAATGGGAATTCCAAGGCCAATGACACTTTTGAGCAGGATCTGAAGGACATCCTGAATGATGGACAAGACCTGACAGACGTACATAACACTGTACAAAGTGGCTCCCCCAACAAGGTCATGACCTCCTCCTACCCTGGAGCTTCCACCGGTAACTTTGGAACACAGTCTGGTCTCCCTCGCTCTTTCACTATGCCTCCTGGTGTGTGTGTGTTTTCATGCTTTTAATTAACATTGCTAATTTGAATATTCAGCTATATACTGGTATATATATTTTTTTTCTTACAGTGTGCGTGGCAAAGTGTTTTAATATCTAATCTCTTATGTATTAAAAATTTTCTATGATCTTCTGAAAATTTTTGAAGTGGTAATGGCAAATGGGTTCCTATATTTTGACGTGGTGTTAATAGGGATTTAGTGAAACTTAATCTTAGAATATTCCTTGCTTTACTTCTAATTAATAAACATTTACAGTCTCTTTTATTCACCCCTGTAGTGTAGTGATCACCATGTTGGCACCTATCGGTCACCATTTCTATTTTTCTATGTGTACACTTGAGATGACATATTTTACACTGGTCTTGAATTTACATGATGACACACTTAATATTTGACATCACTTTATCAGAGGTCAAGCTCAAAGAAGATTCTTTATTGGAATGAAAATTTTAGTTATTTTTGTAACACACTATTTTACACTGATTGATGAACTTTATTGTATGACCAAATTGCAATTCCCCTTGCATCTGATATCATATATATTTTTCTAGCTCTCTTAGAACTTGATGCACAGTACTATTTCTCATTCTACACTTTTCAAAATTATTAATTTTTGAATGAAAAGAAATATTGAAATTGACATATGTACATATGAGCATATTTAAGCTCCTATCGACATAACACAAATAACTTATTTTCTCAAGATTTTTTTTCCAGCAACAAGCAATATCCCACTATCGTCACAAGGGGCTAGACAGAACAATGGTGGTGACTTTCTTCCCAAGACTGTGCATGCTGCCCAAACAAAACTAGAAACCATCAAACACTGGAGTGTAAACACCTTCAAATGTACCAAACAATTCATCTCAGAAAAATTTGGCAAAGGCTCCAAAACTGTGGACTTGGAATTAGAAAATCAAATCGAAACCCTGAGAGATATGCAAAGGAAGTATTCCAACATTTTACGATTGGCAAGGACATTAACTAACCATTTTTACCAGGTTGTGCAGACACAGAGGGCTCTGGGAGAGGCGTTTGCAGAACAATCTCAAAGGAACCCTGAGCTTCAGGAAGAGTTCTCCTACAACTGTGAGACTCAAAGGAATTTGGTGAAAAATGGAGAAGTTTTACTGGGTAATATAACCTTGATCTTCAAAAAAAGTGTATTATGTTTACTTTTCTGAATTTCATCAGTTGATTTGTTAACCATGGATATTTAATTCAAATTTTGTTGGAATTCAAGAGGAGTAACTCTGGATTTCATGTAATGTAAACTTTTAATTGAGTTCATCTCCTTAAAATAATTTTTAATTCAAAATTGAAGATTAAAAGATGTATTAAATTCACCACTTTGTCTGATCTAGTTGACCAAAAAATTTAGAACATGTATTTCTTGTTGCAAAATAAATGTTTTGCAAAACATTATTCTATTTTCTGTTCTTTGCAGGTGCAATGAATTTCTTCACATCTTCAGTCAACACTCTTTGCAATAAGACAATGGAGGACACACTCCTAACAATAAAAAATTATGAGGCAGCCAGGTGAGTTACTTGTTGTGCATTCAATTCATCTGAGGATGGCTTTAGTGTTATAATGATGAATGTACATTTACATGTAAGACAGTCTTATACATGTACATGTATGAACAATTTTGATTTGTCATACTTTTAATATAAGCTCATTTTACTATATTCAGTAAGTTCATAGGACCTCATGTCTTGGAGTCAGCCATGAAATGTAGTTGTACATGTATATGTGAAATATACCGTACTTGTTTTGGTTGTGTATTTATATGACCATAATCCATCTTCCTAATATGTTTACTGTGTTTCAGGTTGGAGTATGATGCATACAGAAATGATGTTGAGGCTCTTCAGTTAGGTCCCAGAGATTCTACTCCTGCCCAAAAAATAGAAGAGGCCAAGAAAAAGTTTGAAGATCACAAAGAAAAGTTTGAAAAGCTTAGAGGAGATGTGGCCATCAAGTTGAAATTTCTAGATGAAAACAGGGTAACTTTATAGATACATATAAATTGATAATTGATAGTTTTGATCATGAAACAGTAATTAAAGAACAAGAAAACATGCACATGTACATAGAGAAATCAAAATCTATAATTTTTCTTCTTTCATTTGAAAAGCTATCAAGTTAGCTACCAATCTGGTTAAAAATCATATCCTTTGATCTGCTCACATGGGGTTTCCTCAGATTCTTGTGTAGCGATTTATGTGAGCAAGTCAAAGGATCTAATTTTAATCAGATTGGTTAGCTGCGAGAAATGCAACATACATGTATTTAGTAAACAAAATTTTTAAATGTATTAGTAGTTCTGTCAATGTTTACTGTGTAAATTATTTTGCAGGTCAAAGTCATGCACAAACAACTTCTGCTGTTCCACAATGCCACGTCCGCCTACTTCTCTGGGAACGCCACTGCCCTGGAATCCACACTCAAGCAGTTCAACATCAAACTGAAATCTGCCAACACTGACGGCCCTTCCTGGTTAGAGCAGTGACATCTTTAACCTATCTAGTCATGTGTACCATTGTGAGAACTAAACCATGTGAGCATATTAATACATGTAAATGAGAATTATGAATGTGAGATAGAGAGTTACTTCCCTTGCTCACCCTATTCCTGACACAAATATTTGATAAAAAAGTCCCAGGTTTTATCATTGCTGTGTATACTCAAGCTTTTCTTCGTCCATTTCATAAAAGTGGGTTATGTACATACAAGGTTGAACTTAAATAAGAAGCTTAAATTTTTTTTGTTCTGTTTGCTTTGATTTGGTTTAAGGAGCAGGTGAATTATTTTGTGGTAGTTACTGTACTCCAACGTCAACAAAGGTACATACATTCCAGATTTGGGTGATATTTGATGTCATGAAACCATGTTTTTATGGTTACTCTGGTTCACTGTTGACAATATTTGTTATATCGTCTCAATACACTTCAGATGTACATGTATTTGTTGTTTTAAATTGTGTGTTAAAGGATGGAAATTAGAACAGTTGCAAATATCTTCATTGTATGCATCTTGCTTTTATGTATGGATAATTAATTTTAAATTTTAATCAATTTAAGTCCATAGGGTCTTTAATTATACATTTATATACATTGTACCTGATGAACCTGTACACAGCTATGCAAAGTTATTTTAATTATAAACATTGAGCTATAACTATTGTTAAAATTGTTTTATTCACAAGGGCTCTACAGAATTTAAAACTCACTGAAAATTTAACTATGAGTTGTTAGTCATTTCATGAAATACTCTTATAGATTGATGCATTTGCATTTATAGCTTGAATGCATTAGTTGTATATATGTTATCATCAAAGATCTAAATATGTACACATGTATATTTCTGTCATCTACAAATTGAATGCTTTCAAAGTATGACCTTAGGGGTTGTGGATTGAAAACAAGGTGACCTTGTTTTCAAGTACTATTTGTCTTTCACTGATCACTGATACACAAACTGCTAAATATGGGCTATTTGTGCTTTATTTTTTCATTCATGTTTAATTGAAAAATACCTGAACTTTTGGCAACAAAAGGCTAAAAATGTATCAGCAGTATAAGTAAAACATTATGAAACAGAGAAACCTGCATTTCACAATTTTAATAAGAAGAAATTTGAAAATTTTCGAAAACATTGTTATGTAAAATTCAAAATTCTGACATTGAGTACTAGTCTGTTTTCAGGTTATGGTCCTTTGGGAGGAACTTAAACATGATCTTTCTGAGCTCATGCAAGCACATTTTCACAACAAAGCTTAAATCTCTAAGGTTGAAAAATTATTAAAGAGGGTGGAGTGTTAAAGGTTTGTTATCTGCAACAACTTTACAAAGGCATAAGAAAATAATGGTGTAAAAAGGTAAATGTGAATTTTATCTATTAAAATTTTATCACACTAGTCAGATTGTAGGAAAACATCCTTTAGAGTAGATTTCTAACACATATTCTCTCAGCACATATAGTGTCCTTCCCCTACCCGTAGTAAAAAAAATATACATGTAAATAAATTCATCTATAAGGACTTTGTTTGGCAGCATTATTTTTTGTTTCACTTGAATTTTTGGTTTTCAATTTCATACCTATCTTTGCAATATTCCTCTGTTCGCATTGTATTATCCTAACATTTTCTTTAATACACACTGTAATATTGAAATCCATATCTTGCAATGCATCTTCCATCCCATTTAGAAACAGTGTGTGATATACATCATTAACAAAAGAATACTAGAAGCCCTATATATGTAAATACTGTGTTAATGAACACTCCATGTTTATTTATTTAATCATGTTAATAGATGCTTATTTTGTTGTAACTGACACTGATTTTACATGTACATGTATCTATAAAGACCACTGTACTGGGTTTTTCTTTTTTTATAAAAGTGGTTTATTTAAGTTTTTCTCCATTATTTATTTGTATGCAGTATATATTATATTATATACCTGCCTCTGTAAAATACATGCATTCATATTTAAAATGAAGTTGTGATTAAAATTTACAAACCTTCAGGCAATTTTTGACTTTTTTAAGAACTTACGAGTGAAATGATTGATTATTTGATTGATTTACTGTATACAAGGAAATTTCCCCCCCTTTTATTTTTGCCCTCGTCACATTTGGGCAATTTTAAAACAGAACGGAATCAAAGTACACTGTATAATTTCTTTATAAACAGAACTGTGAAAGGGCATATTTAAATCATAAAACTGTTAGCAAATGTAAAAGGGTGAAAATAAACCAGTATACAGTACATCTTGTTTTACGTCCCTTTCAAGAATGCTTCACACATATAGAGACATCACCATATACTGGTGAAGGGTTTCAAATTTAGACCTTTACTCAGCACTCAGGGCCACTGAGCACCTTAGAGCATCGAGAGCTCTTTATCTTGTCAATACCTTAACTGTGACATGGGGCCTCTGTTTTTAAGGTCCGTCCATCCAAATAACCCACAACTTTCCCTTATAAGGGAAGACTATACCAAGAAAGGGAAATTGTATATCAATTTTATTGCTGTTGTTCAGTTAAATAAAGTCAAGAGACCTTCATCTCATAGATATAGCTGTTCCAATATGCATGTAAAAGCATACCTAATTTAAACTGGCTGTAAAAATTATAATTAACATTTTAATATAACTAGTAAAAAAAATCCACAACAAAAATAGCAGCAGAACCACAGAGTTTAAGCATGGTCCGTGATGATGGAGAAATTTGACCACGGGACATTGAGTGGAATATTTTACTCAACCGATAATGGCGATTTGGGCCTGCGGTGTAGCATAAAGATGCATAATGTCTGAAATCATGGTTAAAACTTTGCATTGTATATTAATAAATCAACAGAGTTCACTGTTACCTTCAGTTAACAACTTAACAAAATATAAAAATACGACAAACATGTATGAGTCTATGAGAATTTAATCAAAGCCTGATGAGGTAGTAGATGACATGGCAGATCTTTGTACACGATTAGCCACAAAGTTTGTGGTGTCGATGAATCTGTCAACACAGTTTTTGATGCACTGTTCAGCAGAAGAACCAAGTTTATTTCCTGGAGATGTGACACAATAGTCAAAACATTCCTCAGTTAACTGCTGGACAGTCGCTTGAAATTTTTGTCTTTGTTGTTCTCCCTTAAAATATACGAAAATGTTTTTAAATTATAAATTTCAAAGGAATCATTGGTCAAATTGATATCGAGGAAATTCGAGCGAAAACACCTCATGTAATCAACAACGACTTTTATGTATCCTAGATATGATTCAACTTATCTCAACTTACCTTTATGAATTGCTGCATCACTGGATCCTGTAATATCTCCATGATTTCAATGACACAGGAAAAGCTACACAGTTCTTACATTAGTTCTTGTGACTGGTGAACAGAGAATAGGACAGAGAAAATGTGAGTTAAAATTAGGTAATTCTTTCGTTATCCACTTCGATCACGCGATCGGGGGGGGGGGGGGGGGGTCCGGAACACTGTTTTCAAAGTGGTGCATCTGATCGATTTGCTGATTTGCTCACATCACTGACCAATTTTTACAAACTCCAAAAACTTTTTTATTTTCAGATTTATAAATAAAGTTTTATATTTATTTAGTATAATCAGTCTGAAACGCTCTAGCAATATGCAAGTCATAAAACTCTACCAAAATCAGCTGAAAAACCTTGAATATTATAAATCGGCCTAAAGAGGTTGCACATAATACATGATTGTATTATTTCTTAAAGCATATTAATTATTTTGAAATTCTAAAACTCGTTCGATTGTTTAAAAATGTTTACAATTTGAAAAAAAAAAGCAATGGAAGTTTGACACGCCATGTCAATTCAATTTCCATATAATTTATTGCCATGCATGATGAATCATAATATTTTATTCTTAATTTTTTTTTTGGGGGGGGGGTGACTTGAAATTTCTTTTTAAATTTCTTTCTAGACAAGAAGCACAGTTAGTACTATATGCATGTACACGTACAGGTCGATGGTATACATGTTACGATCATAAAAAATAAGAGATACTAGCTAGTCTACCTGCTACATGTATAGGCTATACATAATTTGATAAAGATCGAAAAGATATCACGTGCCTGCACTTGACGTAAAAAATCTCTTCATATTATACCAACGTCACAAACATTTGACGTCATAATGCCTATGGCGTCATAATAATCTTGATTATTGTGGATAGCGCAGTTTGGTCGTCAGGCAGTGCACAGCAAAAATGGGTTTATTTCATAGCTGTATGAGAAAAAATAAAATAGGCATCATCTCAGATGAGGAGGAAGCAGCATACAAACAGATAGAGAAGGTGAACACCGAAGATGTGGAAGAGGAAGTTTACACTCCGTCCCTCTTGGATGCCATGTTTTGTGTGACACCGAATGAGGGCCATGGTGACAACGCCAATGGTTCTATTCCATTTGATTGTGGACAACCACATAACTCTACACCAGATGTTACTCAAAAGAGTGAGATGATGCAGCCCACCCACGAGTCGAGTGTTCCAAAACTACCTCCAATCAATGCAAACATCACTAGAATCTTGATTCTTCCCATTGATAACGAGGCCGCCTACCAAGAATGGAAAGGTAAACTAAAA
>NW_026937554.1:0-7927 GCF_032062105.1 Saccostrea cuccullata
TTTTAAGCAATGTCCTACAAAGTAAACCAATAAATTTATTAATCTTATGTATAGTTTGGTCACTCAAGATGGAAGGACGGGATTCCCCCCCCAACCCCAAACCCACCGTTGCAAGTTTGTTATACTGTGTGTTAACATTTTTAAAAATAGAAAGGAGAGGCAGAGACTGATAAAAAGCATATGACAATGTTCTTAATAAGATAAGAAGTTTAAGACTTCTATTTGATAAAAAACAAACAAAAAAAAAAAAAAAAAACAAAAAAAAAAAAAAAACAATTCAATAAGAAAACAAAAAAAAAATGCTGCTCGACTCTTAATATTTGATTTATTTAATTATCAGATTAAAGTAAACCCTTAAAATTAATTCACAGTCGCAGTGTGAAGGCCTTGCGCTGCACTTTTCAAGATTGTCAATCATTTGTCGCTTTACGTTTTCATTTAATTAAATATGCCTTTAAAAATCGCGAAAATTTCTTCAACGACTGTTTTTTTTCCCCGCCATTTTTAGTGCCTGCGGAACGCGGAAAATACGTTATGCGCATATAAAGGCCGAGGATACCCGTGTTCGCATAACGTAATAGTGAATCGACATAATGTAAAAGGGTGGCCGTTAACATAGCTTTCCACAGCAGATCAATATAAATTACCTAAAACACGTTGCTGCAAAGGGGCATTTTTGCACTTTAAAGACCAATACATAACGTAATAAATTTTTAAACGTAAAAATTCCATCATAAATTTTCCTCCTCATGTACATATTAACATAATTATAAAAAATTGACCACATTGAAAATTTTTTTGCATCTGTAATAAAATTCTACATCATTTGCGACTTGATATCAAATTAGATAAATTAATAGGGAAAACCTAGACCAAATATAAAGTCACCAATTAATACTAAAATTAAATTTTATAAATTTTTTAAACCACGTAAAAAATTTTTACATAATTACAAAAACTGTTAATCAGTGAAATTTACGCAATATAATTAATGTTAGTAAATTCATAAATTTAAAATAAAAAAAGAAATTTGCAATTAATATATTGGAAATGTCATAAAATTACCTAAGTAAAGGGAAATTGAATAATGCAATATATGTAATAAATTCACAAAAATCATAATGTAATAAGGTTTAGCAATAATAGTATGGGGGTTTAAAGTCATAAATATTCATAATTAAAGGGAATTCACAATGAATATATGTGGGTTAATTAAAAAGTTATATAATATAATGGAAATTAACAAGAATCCATGTATAAATTAAAAAGTTAACATAATGTAATGGAAGGTTGACGCAATGCAATGGCAGTGTTCTGCTATAAGGCAGTGACGGCGTTCCATAGCGCTGTGGTTAGAGAGTATGCTCTAGAGTCGCGAAGTAATTAAATAAGTCAAACCTTACGTCTCTGGCTTAAATTTCCCATGTCAGACGTGGCTTCGGTCCTTGGATGAGACCATATAAACCTAGGTTCAGTGTCGCAGTAGGTACTGTAACGAAAAAGATTCATTACTTCTCAATGTCCCTTAGTGCCGAATATAGGTAAAATCTGTAGTTCTCCATCGGCAATTGGTGGCATCTGCACCTGATTGAAAAATTTTCTAAAGGGAAGTTAAACAACATATAATCAATCAATCAATCTGTGCGTACATTTCCTATGTCTCCTTGTGGTATATTTTTTATAAGAAAAATAAAACAAAAAGTAGTAGAAAAAGACGACGTAAAAATGAATAATCAAAGCCTAACACAGGCAAATACATAAGACAACTTGAAATTTATTCTCAAGAACTATGAAACAGCAGTGCTACGATTTCATATTTAGATGCATTTTATTTAGTAAATCCTAATTTTCAATGGTAAAAGTCCAAAAACATTGTACACAAAAAAGATAAGAATAATCATAATGGCTGATACTAGGACTGTAGCCCCACAGTGGTGTCTTAAAGGTGAAGACGATTAGTAAAAGTAATGCGTCCGCCATTTTGTTCGAAGAGTCGCAATACCTGCAGCCCCCTTTTTAAAGGGCAGGACCTATTCTCTATTCAGTGTAATCAGTCGACACGGGCGTATGCTGAACAGCAATCGGTAGCGACAATAATAACGTAATACCTTGTCTAAGCAGGAAAGTAAGATACCAAAGAAAGTTACATGTACATTATAGTTGTACATGTCGGTGCAGTATTAGAAACAAACACAGATATGCGTAACTGCAATCAAATGTAAACAAAAATAATGCAAGATAAACAGCACGAATACTGGTCGCCATTCCACGCCGATACCCGTGACAATAAAGCAATCGGGTGTGAAGAATCTGGAGAAAGATGATGTATCGTATATTATGATATCAAAAATGACTCATGCCTATTTACGAGTCGTGCTCAGCTTTAATTGTTTGTTTAGAAATGGGCTAGTGGGTATAATGATTGCTGTGATTTTGTAATTGAATGAACATGTGGAATGTATGCACTTTCCTTAATAATGTTTGCCAAAAATATATATTTATACTTCAGGTCTCTGCAAGAAGTTACTGTCCGGCATCGTTGGATACAGTTAGTGTCGTTTCAGCATGTCCGATGAACGAAATTGAATTTCAATTGAGAATAGACGTAAAAGCATGTCACCGTAAAAAACATGACTGTGAAAAGAAGCTGGTGTACCACTGCCTCCTTAGCACAAATCTTACACATTTTGTAGAGGACTGTGCGCCTGACAAACTAATTTCAGGTACTTTTTATCTAATCATAGCTTCTGAAAATGACGAAACAATTAATTTTCACGTTAAAAATAATCTGTTTGAAATTTTTTTCTAATTTGTATTTTTTACGTCTCTACGCCTGACATTATTCATTCTTGAAAGTGTGTTAATGATACAATTTGATGCAGTTAACAAAATAGGGCCTGCATTTACCTGAGCATTATTTCCTAAATGACATGTTTACAAAAGTATTGCTTAAACTACATGTAATTGAAATAAACTTATACATTTTATTATCATTATGAATTTCTTTTAGTTTTTTTTTCACTTTACATAAGATTTTAAACTACTGTCCTTTTCCATGTATACAAAAGAAGCTGGCAATTGAAACAAATCTTAGTTTTAACGCTTGAACTCGCATGTTTAAACAAAACATTTGTGGACTAACGTCACCAAATAAACACTGCTTAAACTACATCATTAAATTTATTAATATACCATTACTGTCCAAAAATATAAACTATGAATCGTGAGTTTTCAGTTCACCTGAGTAATCTCAGGTGACCTATTGCTATCCCTTTTCGTTGTATGTCCTGCGTTAAAAAGTGATTGTTTTTACATCTCCTCTACAACGGCGGAATATCAACCAAATTTCAAAAACGTCTATGAAAAAAGGGAAACCAAATTTGTGAATTGCATAGTCCCTGTCCCCCTGCAGCTTGGGCCGTAGGGGTAGGGAAAACACTTCAATTAGTTCAATCTTCAAAAGTCTTTTTCTTTTCCCTGGAAATTAAGCAAGCAAACTGTTAACATCAATGTAACAAGCATTGAGTTCTATACCAAAATTGTGAAATTTGCGGCCCCAAGATTAGAAGCTCTAGTGCTACCCGGGCCTTTATAGATTAAACGAGGGTTGTTCGCAACGATCGTGGACTCCTGTCATATCTTTTCTTTATTTAACGGCATATGCTAACTTAATTTGGTAGAAATATTTTAACAATAAATCCGAATGATTTGTAAAAAAAATATGTAAATTATCATCATTTTCAATCTATCCAGAATTTAAAACTGTAAACATTGGTTCGCGGAGCAAGTCAAATTTAGTAATTGACAAACAACATACGAAATAAATATGACAATGTCTGTAGTCATATTCTTTGTAAAATGAAGCAAAAACGGGAAAAAATCCTAAACTCCGAAATTAAGGACTATTACATTGATTCATATTTCAAATCTTAGCTTATTATTTTGATTAGTTGAAAAGAAATCGATTTGGGAAGATAGGTAGTCCTCATTGAAAGCTACAAAAATGATGACGTACTGTGAGCGATGAGCTCACTAAATGATACCCCCCCCCTCTCATATGGTTACAACTGGTGAAAAAGTCCATGTTTTCCTGTGGCCGGGAAACCCAAAATATGTGTCGGATCAAAAAGTAAAATAGGAGGTGCACAATGGCAATATGTAATAAAGATTCTGTGATAGTTGCATCAAATTTCATTCAGTGGTATGAGAGGAGTTGCGGATAAGAGATGGGTACCCCAAAGCGTAACAGACGGACAGACGGACGGACAGCTAGACGGACAGACGTACAGACGGACGGAATTAACGATTACTATATACCCTCCCGCTTTTCAAGCGGGGGGTATAATGAAGACGGTGTTGAACGTAACAAAGCAGCAGATAAGGATGCAATTTTGTGTTATACTCGAGAAAAATCCTGATTAAACTCTGAAATGTTTATTCAAAATCATGTCACAATTTAGTCGTGCGTGTATTCATAAATGCTGCAGGCGGCATTTGAGTAACAGATCTAGAGTCTCTGTATCGGATGAGGACATTCTGTGAAGAAACGGTTTATTTAATAAAAATCTGATCAAAAACTTTAAAAACTTGGAACGTCATGGAATGACATAGCGCTTCCGAGTTGCTGATCCTGTAAAAACGCAGCTAAGTGGAATAGAAATAATTTTATTAAAACATTGACAAAGAAAATTATTCAATGAGAGTAATTGTTAGAAAAATGAATTTCAAGTGTCATAAAAAGGTTTTTAATGAGTGAGTATTGAACTTAACAGTTGAATTGTATAAGATAGTATTTGTAAGAAATTCTTGATGCTATGTTTTGACGTTACATCGCCATTGAGTATGCCCCGCGGGTACAAGACATGTTTATTCTAAAAGGGAGTAAATTGATTTCTATTCAATTTAATGAAATTAAACTTCACGCATCAACAAAACATTTGTTTTTAAATAGGATATTGAGCTTATTTTAAATTTATTGAAAGTAGTATAACGAAGGTTGACATCGTTTACGAACTTTTCGAACTACCCTCGTATAGTAAAAATCCATTATTTCTTCGAAGTATTTCTATGCTACTTATTATAAAACAAACTAACTACAAACATAATTCTGATGAGCAAGAGTGCCCCTTCGAAAATTGTGAAATTCGCGGCCCCAGGCTCAGATCTAGAGGTTCAGGTGTTAGGGTGGGGCTCTAATAATTATGTAATGAAAATCTATTAATTCTTTGAAGATCTTCTCTACTTCTGGGTATTATTTAAACAAACTAAATACATCCATGTCTTTTTATGAAGAGGAAGTGAAAGTCATTGGAAATTGTGAAATCATTGATATAAAACAAACTATATATAGTTACATGTATAATGAGCGAAAAGTGCCTCAAAAATTGCGAAATTAATGACCAAAGGATCAGGTGTTCTGGTGTTAGTGCTTGGCTCTATTGATATATTGTGAAAATGCTTTTATTTAAAATAACCTAAAAATCCAAGGAACTTTTGAAATCATAGCATTTAACCTCAAAATGCGGAGTTTATATAATATCTCAGTTGGCTAGCCCTGCTCCTTTTTTGTATTTTTTTAATGGATTTTTGAGCTCTAATACTGTTCCTTATCTCCATATATTTCATTTATTCTTTGAAAATGTTCTTCCCTGTTCCTGGATATTAAATTCACTAACAACATACAAAGTCATGATTAGAAAATGTGCCAATTCAAACATTGTGAATTTCACCGTCCTAGGGTCAGGCATTCTAGTGTTAGGGCGGGACTCTTGTGATTATATCTTAGTCAAAATGCGTTAATTCTTTGAAAATCTTCTTGTCTGTGTCTGGGTATTTAACAAACTAACTATATTTATGATAAAGACGGTTGCCTTGATGAAATGTGCGAAATTCACCCCCAGGGCCAGGGGTGTAGTGTTGGATGTATATCGTGAAAATGCTTTGATTCTTTTTTTGAAAATCTTCTTTATTTCTGGGCATCAAACAAACTAATTACATTCAAAGTTATGATAAGGATGAGTGTCTCCTTAAAATTATGAAAATCTTGGGCCCAGGGTCAGGTGTCCAGATGTTAGGGCGGGACACTATTGATTATATAGTTAAATGCATTTACGCTTTGAAAATCTTCTGCTCTGTTCCCGAGTATGAGATAAACTAACTACATGTATATATAGTAACGATAAGAAGAATTCCTCTTTGAAAATTGTGAATTTCTCGGCCGTATAAAAGGGGTTCTGATGTTATAACGGGGCTGTATTGATTGTTAGTGAAAATGTATAAATTGTTTCAAAATCTTATCCACCCCTGGTTTTAAAAAATAGTAATGTTGTTTGGACGAAGAATGGTGCATATCTTCAAAGAAATGTTGGACGCCATGAAATTCAACGGAGACAGCACCCTATGATTATTATAATGTTATTTCATTTGTAACTATGACAACTATTTCATAAATTATCAACAAACCAATATAATACTTGCAACTTTCCTTGATTTTATCTTGTTTTGGATTTCCTATAAATGATTTTTTGTAAGCTAGCTCTGACAGCATAGTATTAATTGTATCCTTTTAGTTCTCCATTCACTGAAACTCCTTGAATAAATGACAGACATTAAATCGTCTTACACCACTACAAATAGTATATTTTAAAGTTTGATATTTTGTTCTCCGCCTTCGCAAAGGCAAGTGGACATTAAATATCATTGTCTGACAGTCTTTGGCACAGCTTTTGAAAGAGAAGATATATGGCTTTTCTTTCACAATTACATAATTACTGTTCAGGAGACCTTTTCCACATATTCTGTGATTTTTGACCTCCTCATCCTACTTAAAAATACATTTTAACATTAATTTCAAATGGTCATAACTTAAGAAAGGGAAAAATATTATCCGTGACCATGTCTTTTTAATTAAAAATACTATATTTGTTCACATTTACTTTTAGTTTGAAATTTGTCCTACTTTTCAAAACATATTATCTTTGCTCAAAACATACCTTATAGGGGGCACGGGGGACGCGGCAAAAATAATTTTGCAGAAATGTGGCATGTGACTTGCCCCCCCCCCCCCCCTTTCCCCCTAAAAAAATGCTTACCCCCCCCCCCATTAGGTATTGCTTCAGACGCGCGTGCATTATAACGTTTGAACTGCAATGATTAACAATAAACATAATTCAGGGAATTTTTTTTCTTGTATTAAACAATTAAAAAACTAATTATTGTAATAATGAGCGACCTATGTACATTTCCTCCCTTATGATGAACCTCGTGGAAAGGCTTCTACCATAAATGTAACAGATATGAATGAAAGTAAACTGCATCTTTTTAATTTAATTTTTCCACTTTTTTCACTTTCATTTCACTTTTAATCAAAATTTTTATGTTTTTTTTTTTCATTCGATTGTCGTAGTGGGGCTTAGATTTTACTATGATAATACAATGTAATCAATACGACCACAATGTAAGGACTGCTTAGCTTATGTGAAATAAAATCAAAGATTTTGTTTTCTTAATACAAATTCTGTGCAGAATTTAATGTGAAGGGTGCTGTAGTACAAAGGCAAAGAAGCGCTAGTTGCAGGAATTTATCAAAACCTTGCCTAAAGCCGTATCATTCATCTAATATGTCTCTTGGTAAGTAAATTGATATTTTGACAATTTTCTTCTAACCATTTTTAGTCCAACTCACAAAAGTCGAGAAAAACTTGTATACTCCTTCATGTCTTCGCACTACAAATGGTTCGTACACGTTTCTACAAAATTGCATAAAAGAGTTAACATTTCTACTGACCCTTCAAACTTTTCCTGATCGGGATACATGTAAAAGGGATAAAAATTCTGAGACTATACAGTGTAAATGATGTCATACAAATAAGTTTCGAAAAAGGCCAATCATCATTTGACTTAAAGATAGATCATTATTTTTTGACCT
>NW_026937555.1:0-7879 GCF_032062105.1 Saccostrea cuccullata
TTTAAAAAATACTTGTTATAAATTTTCGTGGGTAGTGGAATGAAACTGACAGAGTTAGTAGCCCTTGTACAGCAATAAAACGGTCGTTAAAATAAACTTTAAAAACACGTTCAAGTTTCTCATTAACACGATAAAGGGAAAAGCAATTTGCTACATCGTTTATCGCTCTGAATGCGTGAAATTCATTGTGATAAAACTATTATTACAGTGTTATGAGATATCTTTATTATGATTTTAATGCATGTTAAGTGTGCTGAAAGAATTTTAACTTCGGATTCCACATTTTTGTGTATGACGTCTAGAAGAGCTCGATGGTCATCTAACTGACATCCAAACTCAGAATTTTATGCGAACGAATGTCAGTAGATGCATCCGCAAAAGAAAATAACAAGAGCAATACATCAATATCTCAGAAAACTCTCACAATGAATTGTAATTTGAGAATGAAATTGCATCATTTAGATCTACAATTTATACTAATTTGACATTTTTTTCTTTCAGATCAAGGGCAAATATGACCAGGGTGAAGCACAAAGAGCCCTCAGCTTCATTAGCCAAAAAATCGGAGAAAGTTTTAACACGGCGGGAGACATGGACAATTTCCAGAGTCAGCTCAAGGACGGTGTCAAACTCTGCAAGTAAGTCGATCTTTCTTATCAGTCGAAATTGAATATCGAAATATCGGATAATAAGATATAGTTTTAACATATTGTAAAATTTGTAAACCCAAAGATATCAGAAGGAACGATTGGTTTATTCTTGCCTGGTTGTATGTAATAAGTCCCAACTCTTAATCCATACTGTATTTCTTTTCAGATTAGTAAATGCAATTAAACCAGGGTCCGTTTCAGCGAAGAAATATGAAAAGAGCCCAACTTTACCATTCAAACAAATGGAACTTATTGGTCTTGCCATTGATCAAATGAAGGCATTGGGAGTCCCAGATCACGAAATGTTCGCCACAGTGGATTTACACGAGGCCCAGAATCTCCATCAGTGTGTTATTGGAATAAGTGCCCTGGCCAGAAAGGTACAAACATTGTTGTGGGAGAGTGGAGTGAAGTAAAGATATTTTGAAGGGGGGGGGGAGTGGCGTTAACTAGTGATATTCGGGAGGGTGGCTTGAAGTAGTGATATTTGGGGGGGGGTTGAATGGTGGATATTTTGGAGGGTGGCATGGCTTGAAATAGTGATATTTGGGAAGGTGGGGTTGAAAGTGATATGTTGGGAGTGTGCTTGAAATAGTGATATTTGGGAGGTTGGCTTGAAAAAGTGATATTAGGGGAGGATGAAATAGTGATATTTTGGAGGGTGACTTGAAATAATGATATTTGAGAGGGTGGCTGGAAATAGTGTGAGATTTGGGAGGTACGTGACTTGAATTAATGATATTTGGGAGGTAGGCTTGAAATAGTGAGAATTGAGAGGGTGGCTTGAAGTTGAGAGGGTGGCTTGAAGTTGTGATATTTCCCGGAATATTGTAAGAATCACACAATTGATAACTGATTAATAATTAAAATCACTTCCCTGTAGAGCAGCTAAGACCGGTGTAAGCCGGCAATACATGCATTGTGATCGAAGCGGGAGACGCATATATGTAACCTTATTTCCTCCTTATTTGACATTTCCTATTATTACGAAGTGACTGTATAATACATTGTAAAAATGTAAGAAGTCTTTGTGTCTGGTTTTCAGATTGGTGCATATGGACCTAAAGAGGCAGAAGCTAACAAGCGTGATTTCACGGAAGAACAACTCAAAGCAGGACAGAATATCATTGGTCTACAGATGGGAACTAACAAAGGTGCTAACCAATCCGGAATGAATATTGGAAATACCCGGCATATAGTCGACTTAAATCATCCAATCAATTTTTTGTTCAAGATATTCGCCACTCAAGTTAAGGTTAAGTTTCTCTTCAGCATTTATACTGTACTGAGTATTTTGCAGAGGTTGGCTTCTTTAAAAATCAATGCTCAAATGTAACAACGGGCGATTGTAGATTTTAATAATTGTATTTGCTACAGCTCAGCAACATTTTTCAGGCAATTCGACCAATTTCTGTCATGAAAGCAGGCTATTTGTTTTTATTTGCAATAATGATTAGGGCACGGAACGGGACCAATGATGATGACGTCATTCACTTATGTCATAAACCATTTTATTGTTATTTAGCTATATTAATTTACATTTTTTTGTTTACATGGTTTATATAATAAACTTTTTTATACATTGAAACAGTTTTATATGGATTATATTTATCAAGGTTTTTCATTCCATAATATCATCAGAAAACTCGAGGTATTGTGAGCAATGAGCTCACTAAATAATACCACCACCCCCACCCCCGACTGCCATACATGTATGAATATCATGGCAGTGTCCATCTGGAAAAAAAAGACAATGCCTTAAATAAACTACAGCAAGGAAATGTGCAAGGAACCCCACGTCAGAAAATCTGTATTATTTATATACTGTAAAATCCTTCATTTTCGTTGAGTCTCTGAGCTTCATTTGATACATGTTATATGAACACCAGTTATAATATTGGATATTTTATAAATTTCATAGGGAGAGGGAGATAATTGTGGGTTTCTTCATGCCACAAACAACACTTTCTAGGATTGAGACTAGATACAAGAATAAATAAAGATGCCTTACAAATTATCTTTTTTAAATAAAATTAGAGTCCCTGCAGTTCCAGGTGGCACCAAAGTAGCCCTAGTCAAGGGAGATAATCAGGTGACCTTCAAGGTTCCTTGGCTTCCTTTTATATCTTCGCAATGAATCTTCTGCTGTTCTTATAAATTCTCAGAAAAATGTTACAAAATTTTCCATATAGAAAACTCTTGAACTTGAATTGAGAATCTTCATATGGCGATACTTTAGTTCCAATACAAAAAATCAGGGGGGGGGGGGGGTAAAGAAGAGATCCGTATGTTTTATCAAAGATTTTAAAAGGGGCTTCAATGAAACAGCAACCATATGAGAAGCCAGCAAAAAAAAATGTACGATTATAACGTCATTACGTTAACATGCTTGATTAGCACACCCTTTACTCCCCCACAATGCTACAAAAGTCAAATTACACACATGTATACTGCGCAAAGATCGACAAAAATATTTTCTAGCAATGCAGGGGCGAATGTGAGATTACCAGCTCAGCGTGCACAGTAATGATGTTTTTCGGAGATACAAGAAGATAGGAGTAAAAGCCGATCAGGACGTGCACGAATGTTCCATCGCAGTCTGGGGGAGGGGTAGGTTCTATGACGTCACAGTCTTCCAATGAAATATTCTTTACCTGCATAAAAAATATATATAAATCATCAACAACCATTGTTTTTATATATATTTACCAGAAAATACAAAACATCACCAAAATAAAGTTATTAGGTGTTTAGGATTGCTAGGGTTCATCTTTTCCAAGATTCTTTTCCCCCTCGATGTAATTTAGAACCGTCCTCGTCAATAACTTCTCCAAGAAATATTAGTTCTTCAGACGTAATTTGTTACTTTGAGGATATCCGACAAAATGCCTGCAAAGGTGAGTAGATTTCATTTCAATGACAAAAATTTAAGCAAGTTTTCTATCATTCTCAAAAAATTCTAAATAGCATGACTTGACTGTCGATTAGAAACTCCGAAAAAAAATCAAAAAAATCAAAAATTGGTGATCATTGGTTTGTTTGAAAACGAATGATCTTTGTATGTATGGTTCTGAAAAAAATCAATTTGTTTTAAGAATCTACTCTAAAGTCCCTCAAGTTGTTTTCTTGCTGAAAGTTATGAATGAACTTTGCAAGCATGTGTTACAATTAAAGCAGGCAAAAATGCGTTTTTCAGCATCATTTTTTTAAATACATAGATTAGTTTGGTGGTAAAAAAAAAAACCTTGAAGTCAAATGATCTTTGATAAATAGAGAAATTCTTTGGTAATTTTTTTTTAAATCAAATGTTGCGCTTGTGTGAATTTTTCTTAGCACAAAAATTTCAAAAGAGCGAAACATGTACATGCATATCATTCTGTTTACATGCAGTACATTTAGATGGAATGCTTTTTCCCGTTTGTTTTTCAATATTGATATCCGGAAGAATTTAACTCAACGATTAAATAATTTCATCATTACAATGTTATTAGTCGTACGGATGGATACCATACTTATCTTGCACTCTTAGAGGAGGGGGTGAAAGAATGAAGCCATTGTAAGATAACATCAGTAGATGACTTGGACTTCATGTTTTTTAAGCTGCTTTGGCATTCATTTCTGATGTAAACACGATCATTCTGCGCCAAACACTGTGTATACGTCATAAAAAATGGTTTCCATGCGTGTTTTTTTTCTTTTCTGGAATTCTTTTTTCTGGCTTATCTCCGTTTTCAAAGGCATTAAAACTTTATTGAGGCAAGATATAACAAAACGTATAATAAAGATTCTTTTAATTTGAGTATTAATTTCTAGGAAGTTATCTTGGCATTTTCATTACTCTTAATTTGTTTAAGCATTCCAATGAGCAAAGAACAAACTCACAAAAGACTGTATTAATTAAACACACATGGGGTTTATACATTTAACATTAACTTGAAATAATCTTTCCATGCCGTCTTTTTTTTTTTGCAAATTAAATTTAACCTGCCAAATGCATGCTCAATCATCTGCCAGGGAATTTTTGAACATTGGGTCTATTTTTAAAGTTTTGCAAAGAATCTGGCAAAAGCCAAAGGTACACATTTAAAGAAAGAAAAAGATATTTTGGGATGCATGTGGGAGATGAAAACTTAGCCTTAAAACATAAAGGCAACATATATCACCTGTAAAGCATCTTTGTTGCTCATTTGGCAAGTAAAAGGGGAAGTCTGTGCTTGGAAAAAAAAGTATTAGTTCTTGACTTCTTTTATTCTCTCAACAGAAGTTTCATGACGTCGTTACATGTCGAGACAATCTGTTAATCTTGAGGCCGGTATACACGATGAGATTTGTAGTATAATACAAGTATTATAATACTTTTGTATTATAATACATTCTTGTACACACGCTAATACATATCTTATAAGATTGTAAATAAACTATTATTCCCACGTGTTTTCACCTGTCATATTTCTCTCTCTGTCAAAATAATAAAATGATAATAATAAGCTCTGCTTCTAGCATCTCTTTTGTGGTAGTTACAGCTTGATATATTCCACAAGTCCTCTTCCACTTCCCATAAAACCGCGAGTTTTTCGATACCTTTACTCGAAAAGTCGGCCATTATTATGTAACATGTGCTTTATTTAGTAATGATATAAATAGGATGACCCCCAATGTGAGTACATTTGATTGGTTGAAAGTGAAAGGTGAGTTAAGACTTGTATTAGGAAATAGAACATTGCTCTATTCTTAATACAATCTTATAAGATTCGAAAAATCTTATGATACACTGTATTAAGAGTGTATACACAGTAAGATTTTGCATTATAATACAAATCTTATAATACAAATCTTACCGTGTATACCGGCCTTTAAATGCCCTTCACATGCATCGCAACTAAACATGTGATAGTTTGACCAAGATGATTATTTAGCAAGAATCAGAGATATTGAAAACGATTCACAATAAGTCGTATTCATTCATTCTAACGAACTATATACATGTATATGGAATAATGATTTGGCTAGACATGAAAAACGAAGGAGGCATAACAGAGAAAATGGTGAGCACATTTTGACAATACTTGTATTAATTAAACTGCAGTAAATTGACACCGTGGAATTCTTATCTTGACCCCAGTACACGTGATTATCTCAGATTCTGGTGAAAGCTTGCAGTGAATGTCACTTTAGATTTGGCGTGTCTGTGTTTGAGGTGATAAGCGCATGCTGAATAAGATATAGTGCAAATGTTTCCATGCCGTGTTCGGGTGATAATTCTTGATTAGTAAAACAGGTGCCAGTAAATGCATTGGATTCATGAAGATTTAGACAGAAAGCTAAAATAGTCCCCGAATGTTGGCATACAAAGCCCTGAGTTAAAAGAAGATAGAGAGAACTTAAATTGAGAAATTCATTGTTAGTCATGCAAAAGTTCAAAATAATACAAGATAGATACGTCAAAAATGCTGTATAGATATATGATTAATAACAAAAATTAACAGTTTCATATCGAACACAGTCAGTGGCATATATTTGAAATAAACAACCCCCGGTGTTAAGCCCAGACATCCAAACCTCTCGTTTACTTCAGTGTAAACAGGTCGATGTTTGTTGAATGATACTCACCGTAACTCGGGCCGCGTTTGTTTCTGTTTCCATTCAGAAGATGTGGGGTTAATTACTTTGTGTTAGGGTATTTATCCATGTGAGGATAGTGTTGCTGAGATGTGTCAAAAAATTGAGCTTTTCCCGCAGAACTTAAGATTTTGATTTTGCACGGCGGAATATTTTTACAGAGAACATACTCAGACTTTGGGTGTGTGTGTGTGTGGGGGGGGGGGGGGGGGGGTTTAGAAAGTTGGCTGAATATAATGGATCCTAAATTAATAGGTTGAATAAACAATGGCTATATATAGGTTTGTTTCTCATTAGCAGATACGCAAAGCCCGGACAATGCACTTTCCCCCTGTAATCGAACTCAAAAAAAGCTTGTTTTAAATTTTACCCATTACAGCGATATCTGAAGATCAAATCATACCAATCTTATTATTGAATCAAAAATATTTTTCAAAATATTTTTAGAAGGCATGTAAATAAATACTTTAGACAAAAATATTGTTTCATAGTGGCGTCATAATGTCTGTAGAATTTTAAGTTTTACAAACTCTCTCCCTAGAAAAACAGATAGAACGCACTGATAACGCATGCGCAGAACAAACTTTGATCGAAGTTGTGCACCTCATCGCATATGCCCCACTTCTGTGATCTGTGTACTGCAGGGTCTTTAACTTCCTAATCTTGCCTTAGACATGCAAAATATATCTGACTAAGCTTCTTAAATATTAAAAAAAAAAACATTTTCTCAAACACAGACATACAAAGGCTAATTAGGGTCATGTCCTCGGCGGGCCCCTATGAATGGGAATTCCACAATGGATTACTGCATTTGAAGGACATTGTATAAAAAGCACGTTGATGTGGAATCACTTTGAAGGAAAAATATTACATTTTCTATGGATTATACAAATCCTCACTAGTTAATATATGTAGCAGATACGGACTGTTTAATTAATTAACACACGGAGTGGATGGATACTTTTTTTTCCTTCTGAAAAGACCTTGGACAAAACTGGAGCTTTATCCGTAACAATTTGCGTTGACTGGAATATAGTCACAACCATACTATATATGGGCCGTACAGTTTACTTTAACATTATAGATCCGCCTCTGTCCTTACTCCTTTGGTCAGTCACACACATAGTTTGCAGGGTGCCAATAATATCATAAATATATTAGGTATCTTTTATCTGATAGATTTTGTCAAAACAATGCATATGCCAAGACTCAGCTGGAAAAATATTTTGTGAGGGCACATTATCGAGGGCACTGGCCGTTCACAAAGAGGAAAATATTATATATTACTTAGGGGGGTCAGTGGCCATGGGGATTACGTGAAGAGAAATCCCTCCGCTGAGGAGTAAAATGACAACAATGCTGTTGTTATTCTGTCGACATGTATATATTATATAGTCAGCATGTCTGACTACATCAAAGCGAGGATATTAATTTATAGATTCATGGTCACTTCACTGCAAAAATGAAAATCATGTATAACATAATGCTTGAGTTAAATTTAGCAAATTGCTTATAGGCACGTTCTATCACAGATACATGTACGTTGGAAAAAAAACTTTCATGGACTTTTTCACTTTGCACAAAACTCTTCAAAAAATTGATTTGGTGAG
>NW_026937556.1:0-7950 GCF_032062105.1 Saccostrea cuccullata
ATATATTCGACTTTTAGATTTTCGGAGAATGTTGACCATAAAGTAGGTCAAAGTGACCTACTTCTGAATAACTTCTTCTTTATAATTTAAAAGGCATCAGCGTTTGCATGGCTTTTTGATGTTTTTATTTACAAAAAAAATCTTTTAAAATTCACTCTTTTATTTATTTGAAGTAAAGTGACCTACTTCTGAATAACTTCTTCTTTATAATTTAAAAGGCATCAGCGTTTGCATGGCTTTTTGATGTTTTTATTTACAAAAAAAATCTTTTAAAATTCACTCTTTTATTTATTTTAAGTTTTCCCTATGGATTGTAAGGAACTTCATGATAATGGCCAGTGGCAATCAGGTGTGTACGATATATATCCTCCTGGGACGAGATCTCTTCCGCTGAAGGCTTACTGTGATATGAGTACTATGGGAGGAGGCTGGACGGTATGTAGTTTTGGAATCAATTAATTAAATTTTGAATCTCTGGTTATGCTTTTTCAGGATGTAGGAATCGATAATTTGTTGTGCATCTAGAATATAAAAATTCAACATTGATGTTGAAATTTGCTACAAAACAAATTTCTACCAAGCTGATCTAATTTTTAGCTCTACTGGTCAGAGATCAAAGGATATAATGCGATAGTAATGCATACGGCGTCCTATCTACCAAAATGCTACTCCTCCTACGGTTTTGATCTGATTTCAATTTAAGACCGCGGAACATTAACTGGCAAAATTGGAAATATACAGTTTACGTCATATCTATCTGTAACGATCAATACATTCAGTGATAGACAGCGTAATGGGCGGGTAGACCTCGACCCGGACGTTACAAATCACCGGATTGAAATTGCAGATCGAACTTCATTTTCAATCCACCTCAGCTACGCTACAAGTCGACGCGGTCGTTTGGAAAACATCGGAATGAAATTGCAGATCGAAATTCATTTTCAATCCACCTCAACTACGCTAGAAGCCATAGTGTTACTGACGTACCCAGAAGACAAATAATTTCAAATTTGGTACAGTTTGAATTTTTTGTCCAGTGTTTAAAAAAAAAATATTGAGCGACAAATATTTAATTTCTGCTTGGTAAATATACGTTTGGATTAGAGGAGGGGGCTTAACAATTATAAGTAAAGTTGTCAAACATTTTCCGGTGGGAAATAAGTATAAAACTCATGTAAGCCATGACATGACTCGACAATTTTTACCCCCCCCCCTGCCTTAATGTTAATGTTCTAAACTTGGCACACGAGTAGACTACACTCGGATGCATAGTTCTATCTGCTTTTGATTTGAATTAACTATGTTGCCGTGGTTCAAAAATTAAAGAAATATTTTCAAAATGCTTTTCCTCCTACAGTTTTGGTCTGATTTTTATATAACTTGGCACAGAAGCAGACTACATTAAGATACACAATGCTGTTTATTGGTTTTCGTTTGAATAAACAGTGTTGCCGTGGTTACTAAACATAGAATTTTCTGTAAAATTCTTTCCAAATGCTTCTCCTCCAATAGTTTTTGTCTGATTTCAATGTAATTTTACATAGAAGTAAACTTTACTAACATACCCAATCCTGTATATCATTTTTTGATTTCGATAAACATGATTGCCCTGGAAATAGAAATTCCTGTAATATACCCTCAAAATGCTACTCCAAATACAGTCTTTGCCTGATTGTAATATAATGTGGCATGCAAGTATACTACACTAAGAACAGAAAGATACAGTCAAGGATCATTATTTTATTTATTGCTGTAGTGAAGTCTCAATTGCATACTGCTACTTTTCTCTTCTTTTGTTGTAAGTACAAACCAGTAGAGCTTCAGTCTCGACAGAGACTTCTGGTTTAAATACTGAGTCTGGACAGGGCAAACAATCGTTATTTTAAAGTTGACCCGACATACATAGCATAATTATATTACTACTCATGCATTTTTTCAAGGCAATTCAAAAGCGAATAAGTGGATCCCTGAGCTTTTAGCAGAGTTGGTCCGAGTATAAAAATGGTTTTGGTACACCGGACCAGAATGTCTGGATTGGTAAATATAAATTGTTAATCCATTCAATAATTTGGACATATCCAATGATATTTATATAAAAATTACAAATTTATAGCGATTTATTATAAATTTTAGACCAATTTATATAAAATGTGTATTTGGCGTATTCACAAACTATTTCAATTTTCCAGACTTACAAACACTTAAGGAAAATTATGCATATTTAAAGTACACAGCATCATTTTGAAATTCACTTTTTGAATCTTAGATACATCCTAAACGTATATTTCAAAAATAGATTACATCAGCATAAAAATGTTTGATATGTATAAATCTTTAAACAGGAAATGACGCAATAAATCAATTAACAAAGGGGAGAAACTCATTCCTGTACGTCTCCATCACACTGGTGAATGGAACAACACTGTATGAGCTGTACGATCAATTCTCCGTCTCCGATGAAACACAAAAGTATCAACTCTTTCTGGGAGGACCTGCCACAGGAACTTTAGGTATGTGACAATGAACATGTATCATACAAAAGAAAGAAAATAGAGGAGAAGAAGAGAGAAAAAGATAAATAACAAAGTATAGAGTGAATTTTGGCTTAAGTTAAGGAGTACATAACGTAAATAGCCATAATACATGTAAATCAAAGATATATACATTACACATTTACTCATTGTTCTTCTATCTCATTTTAAGACAATAAAAAAAATTCTAGTGCATCTGTATTGTGTCGTCATACATCTTATCATGATTGCGTCATAGTACATCACACCTGTATTGTGTCGTAATACATTACATCTGTATTGTGTCATAGTACATCACACCTGTATTGTGTCATAGTACATCACGCCTGTATTGTATCGTAGTACATCACGCCTGTATTGTGTCATAGTACATCACTACTGTATTGTGTCATAGTACATCACACCTGTATTGTGTCATAGTACATCACACCTATTGTGTCATAGTACATCACCCCTGTATTGTGTATAGCGGGTTATTTTAGCGGGGTGCTAATTTTGGCATATTTTTGCGTTTTGAGGGCGGCCCGCTAAAAATTTAATCGCTAAAATAGTGAGTCAATAGTTAACTTAGTCTTCTTAGTGTTCATCGGTAAAGAGATGAAACCCTGTGTCCGCTAAAATAAATTACGCTAAAATTATTGGGGTTCCTTTCAACAGGCAAAACGCCAAATTTTACACCCGCTAAAAAAACCCGCTATACGGTAGTACATCACCTGTATTGTATCGAAGTACATCACGCCTGTATTGTGTCATAGTACATCACACCTGTATTGTGTCATAGTACATCACGCCTGTATTGTGTCATAGTACATCACACATGTATTGTGTCATAGTACATCACGCCTGTATTGTATCGTAGTACATCACACCTGTATTGTGTCATAGTACATCACGCCTGGATCGTATCGTCGTACATCACACCTGTATTGTGTCATAGTACATCACGCCTGTATTGTATCGTAGTACATCACACCTGTATTGTGTCATAGTACATCACACCTGTATTGTGTCATAGTACATCACGCCTGTATTGTAGTACATCACGCCTGTATTGTGTCATTGTACATCACACCTGTATATATATCGTAGTACATCACGCCTGTATTGTGTCATAGTACATCACGCCTGTATTGTGTCATAGTACATCACGCCTGTATTGTGTCATAGTACATCACACCTGTATTGTGTCATAGTACATCACACCTGTATTGCTTCATAGTACATCACGCCTGTATTGTGTCATAATACATTACATCTGTATTGTGTCATAGTACATCACGCCTGTATTGTGTCATAGCACATCACGCCTGTATTGTGTCATAGTACATCACGCCTGTATTGTGTCTTAGAACATCACACCTGTATTGTGTCATAGTACATCACACCTGTATTGTATCATAGTACATCACACCTGTATTGTATCGTAGTACGCAGGTACGATAAGGCTTCCCAGACAATATTGTAGTGTTCTCTGTGCATGAACTTCTCTGAAATACAAATGTATGACGTCATAATTGAAAATGACGTCAAGTCACTGCATACTTGAGCTGTAATGATGGGGAGAATGTCATAAACTTTACACCTTTATTTCAATCTGCATATAAAATTGCAGAATTCTAGTTTAAAATAAACATGTTTTATCACTTTTTTTAACTGTAATGTATCTGAATAATATAGATAACCTTGCTTTGTTACTCTTGTTTAAGAGTCAGCGTGTTCAAACTCCGTACCAAAATATACGATTGACATTTACCCTTTTTTATACCCGTGGACAAAAGCACAATTCAAAATATGTGTGTAAAGAGCCTGGCGCAGGTTGTTAATGAGGATTTATTTAACATTTTTTATGGAATTATGTAAAAGAATTTCCACTTTAACTGAATCTTGCTTGGGAAATATGTATGGTGGCTTTGTTTTAAAACAGTTGACGATTTTCGGTGGAAAATACCCTCAGATTTGCCGGTAACTTGAAGTTAATCTGAAATAAATTTTTCCAAAAAAGTAGTATAACTTTTCCCAAGCACATTTCGGTTTCACAAGGATGCAACGAGTTTATTAATGCGCCAAATGTAAATAATAATTTTGCTTACAACCTGCGCCGAAGCGATTTATGTGAAACATTTTAAAAAAGAAGACATGACCGTCACGTGATCAACAAGGTCATGTGACGGTCATAACAAATATGTTTATATATAGCCTTGGGGATCGTCTGTATGAATTTGGCGCACTGAAGTACATAACTTAAAAATAAAACTAAAAAACAACGCTGCAAAAGAGTAAAAAACAACGCTGCAAAAGAGTGTTACGTTTTAAATGCATAATAAGCTCCGGGTTGCCTTAACAGTACTGCGTACATCACATCTGTATTGTGTCATAGTACATCACACCTGTATTGTGTCGTAGTACATCACACCTGTATTGTGTTATAGTACATAACACCTGTATTGTGTCATAATACATCACATCTGTATTGTGTCATAGTACATCGTACCTGTATTGTGTCGTAATACATTACATCTGTATTGTGTCTTAGAACATCACACCTGTATTGTGTCATAGTACATCACATCTGTATTTTGTCATAGTACATCACGCCTGTATTGTGTCATAGTACATCACACCTGTATTGTATCGAAGTTCATCACGCCTGTATTATGTCATAGTACATCACACCTGTATTGTGTCTTAGTACAACACACCTGTATTGTGTCGTAATACATTACATCTGTATTGTGTCATAGTTCATCACATCTGTATTGTGTCTTAGTACAACAAACATGTATTGTGTCGTAATACATCACATCATAATTGTGTCGTTGTACATCACACCTGTATTCTGTCTTGTACATCACACCTGTATTGTGTCTTAGTACATCACATCTGTATTGTGTCTTAGTACATCCACAGGAATCTGAAGTTTTAATCGTCAAAAAAAGAAATCCGTAAAAAAATTTCCTACCCTTAATAAAAAAAAAAACCTGGATGGCAACGTGTTTTGGGGGGACCCATCAATACAAATAGATCTTGGCTCGGCCAGAAAAATCTCGCGACTAATTCAGTATCCGGAGCATTTTTGTTATTTATTAAATGTGAAAAATTTAATATGTTTGACGACTACGGGTCGCTCCAGCCCTTTTTCCACTTTGACAGCTCATCCTGGACTCCATGCCACTAAACTGGAATAGAATCTCGCAGTGTATATTTGACGTTTATAAAAACTTGTTCAAATGAAATAAAATAAATAATTCTTCAACGTTATTTTTTCAGTTATTTTGAAATTGATTCAAGAGAAATGTAAAAAAAATATTAATTCTTTTTAGGTCACCTGAGTAAACTCAGGTGACCTATTGCTATCACTTTTCGTCCGTCGTCGTTCGTCGTGCGTCGTGCGTTAACATTTGAACATTTTCAGCTTCTTCTCTGAAACCACTGAACCAATTTCAACCAAATTTGGCATATAGCATCTTTGGGTGAAGGGGAAAAAAATTGTGAATTTCATGGGCCCTGCCCCCCTGGGGCCTGGGGGGTGGGGCAAAAACCACTAAAATTAGTGCAATCTTTAAAAATCTTCTTCTTTACTCCTGGACATCAAGCAGTCAAACTGCTTGCATGATTGTAATCAGCATTGAGTCCTCTACCAAAATTGTGAAATTCATGGCCCCGGGGTCAGGGGTTCTGGTGTTAGGGTGGGGCTCTATAGATTATATAGTGAAAATACATGAATTCTTTGAAAATCTTCTTCTCTGCTCCTGGGTATTAAATAAACTAAATAAGTGCATAGTTATGATAAGCAAGAGTGCCTCTACCAAATTGTGAATTTTATGGCCCCAGGGTCAGGGGTTCTGGTGAAAGGGGGGGGGGGCTCTATAGATTATATAGTGAAATTTCATGAATTCTTTGAAAATCTTCTTCTCTGCTCCTGGGTATTAAATAAACTAAATAAGTGCATAGTTATGATGAGCAAGAGTGTCTCTACCAAAATTGTGAATTTTATGGCCCCAGGGTCAGGGGTTCTGGTGTTAGGGTGGGGCTCTATAGATTATTTAGTGAAATTTCATGAATTCTTTGAAAATCTTCTTCTCTGCTCCTGGGTATTAAATAAACTAAATAAGTGCATAGTTATGATGAGCAAGAGTGCCTCTACCAAAATTGTGAATTTTATGGCCCCAGGGTCAGGGGTTCTGGTGTTAGGGTGGGGCTCTATAGATTATATAGTGAAAATACATGAATTCTTTGAAAATTTTCTTCTCTGTTCCTGGGTATTAAATAAACTAAATAAGTGCATAGTTATGATGAGCAAGAGTGCCTCTACCAAAATTGTGAATTTTATGGCCCCAGGGTCAGGGGTTCTGGTGTAAGGGGGGGGGGGGCTCTATAGATTATATAGTGAAAATACATGAATTCTTTGAAATCTTCTTCTCTGCTTCTGGGTATTAAATAAACTAACTAAGTGCATAGTTATGATGAGCAAGAGTGCCTCTACCAAAATTGTGAATTTTATGGCCCCAGGGTCAGGGGTTCTAGTGATGGGTGGGGCTCTATTGATTATACAGTGAAAATACACTAAATCTTTGAAAGTTTTCTTCTCTGCTCCTTTGACTTAAGCAGATGAACTACCTATGTAGTTATGATGAGCAAGGGTCCTAATCTTCCAGAATTGTGAATTTCATGGCCCCAGGGTCAGGGGTACCATAAAGGAGGGGGGACTGTACTTATATACTGAAACTGGATGAATTGTTTGAAATCTGCTCCTTGGTATTTATCAAATGTTTTTGAAAAGCAAGGGTGCCTTTTCAAAAATTGTGCAATGTGTGGATCTAGGCCTAAGGGTGAGGGGTTCATGTGTGATTGGGGCATTACTGATCATGCTGAATATTACTGATTATTTGAAATGCATTTTTTAATTCCCCTACCCTGTCTATGGGTATTAAGTAAACAAACTAAGCAACTGCTAAGTGTATTGTTATGATGATCAATGGTGGCTATTTCAAAATTGTGAATGCCATAGCCACTGGATTAAAACATGAATCAAATTCAATCACTGGAAAGTTGTTGCATAATGCTCAGGTGACCTATAAGGCCCATGGGCCTCTTGTCTTACTTGTATACAATGTGTATCAGGCACAGATGATTTAGTTTTTACAAGCGCCAAATTTATATCACTAAAAAGTAATGTCGACAAAGAGCCAAACAGTAAAAACTAAATGCCCTTATAAAGCACTATTTTGTTTGAAAAATATATCTTTTCATTGATCACGTATGGTAACATAAAATTGTACATGAAGTTTTACATGCAATTTTTGGTTCTTTTTTCATATATTCACCTCGGAGTTCACTTCCGGTTTAGTGGTATGGAGTCCAGGATGAGCTGTCAAACTGAAAAAAGGCCATGAACAGCCCGTAGTCGTCCAGCAGATTT
>NW_026937557.1:0-7895 GCF_032062105.1 Saccostrea cuccullata
TGGTCCCTGCCCCCCGGGGCCTAGGAGTGGGGCCAAAATACTAAATTTAATGCAATCTTTAAAGATCTTCTTCTTTACTCCTGGGCACCAAGCAGTAAAACTGTTTGCATAATTGTAATCAGCATTGAGTCCTCTACCATTATTGAAAAAATTGTGGCCCGGGGGTCGGGGTTTGGGTGCTAGGGTGGGGATATGTAGATTATATGGAAAAAATGCTTTAAATTCTTTGAAAACTTCTTTTCTGTATTGGGCTTTAAATTTAAAATTTGTTATGGGTCAGAATTACCCAAATGCCAGCAAAGATAATAACACAATTTAAACTTAACAATAATTTATTTACAGAAATATATAATAAGTATATGAAACATAAAGTACAAACTTAGCAAGAATCTAAAAATACATACATAGAGTGTGTTCTCACAAAATGTAGTAAAAATATATCCCATTTATATCTCAATAGTGCTTATACACAAAGTATCTATGATAATTACAGGGTATTATACAATCATAAATCTAGAAATTTAGAAATTGTTAAAACATGATATTACTGGAACAATCTGGACATACACAAAATTTATGAATGTTCTAGATAAAATGACCAACATGTTGACCACTCTGGAATGTTCAAGAAACTTAATGTTACTAATTATATACATAATAAAAAATACACATTCACAACCCCTCCCCCTTAAAAAGTTTAAATGTAATGAAAAACTTAAATTGTAAAACATGTACATCAATACAAAATTATATTTTAGATTTTTACAAGGCGTCTGCAAAAAAATTGTCTTTGCCTTTGATTGCTTAATTGTTATGTTGTATTCTTGTAACAACAAACTCCATCTAGTCAGTCTTTGATTCTTTTTAAATTTTGCAAAAATGTCGGGGTTGTATCAGTATACAAAAAATTGGGATGCAAAGAAACATTCAAATAAACATCAAAATGCTGTAAAGCTAACAACAAAGCAAGGATTCTTTTTCAATGTGAAAAATTTTCCCTGACTTTTTGTAAGTTTCTTTGAAAAATAAGAAACAACTCTATCTACATTATCACTATGTTCTTGAAACAAAGCTCCCCCGATTCCAACATCACTAGCGTCAACAGTAAGCTTAAATTGCTTAAAAAATCTGGAGTTGACAGAACTGGGTTCCATCAGGACAGATTTTTTTTATGAAAGGTTTTTCACAGTCCTTTGTCCATTAAAAGAATTTTTTTTTGTAAGTGGACTAACAACTGGGGAAAAAATTTTGGGAAAAAATTTTCTGTAAAACCCAGCCATCCCCAAAAAACCTCTTTAAATTTTTTTGTTTTAGGAATCGGGAACTTTGCAAAGCTTCCACTTTAGCCATTATGGGTGTAACATAACCTTCCCTCTTTATGACCTAAATACTCTACATAGGCATAAAAAATTCACTTTTTTCAAGGTTCACAGTTAAATTTGCTTTAGCTAAAATGTTCGTCCCATGTGTTGCTGATATGACGACATATCAATGTAGGCCTCGCTCCCTCAAGGTCTTGAAGAAGGGAGTAAATTTCTTTGGAATGTAGCCGGTTTTTTTCATGCCAAAAGGCATTACTTTATACTGGTAAAGTCCATCTGGTGTAGCAAAAGCAGATATTTCTTTTGCTCTTTCTGTTAACGGTCTTGCCAGTAGCCTTTCAACGGTCAAATTTACTGAAAATTTGCTTTTCCAATGTTGTCAATTAGTCATCGATTCTAGGTATTGGATATGAATCAGTTTTGGTAACAAAATTTCACCTTTCTAAAGTCTGTAATAATCGGTAGAAGCCCTGTTTTGGTACAAGAATACACGGGAGCTCCAATCACTTTTCTGGTTAAAAATTATTGCCCAACATGACTGCACTTCCCTTTTGGATGAATTTTATTGGATTCAGACGGTACGGATGTTGTTTGATAGGCAGGATCACTCACTATACATCATGACAAGTGCATTAGTTTTCTTTGGAACATCCAAAAAGTTTTGATGATCTCTTTCATAAGTTTTTAACTTGTTCTTTTTGGTGAATGTTAAATGTCCAAGTTTGGCATCAAAATCAGCCAAAATTTCTAATTTTTCAAGCGGACACTCTGATTAAATTTTTCCCATTCTTTTCACTTTCGATCACTTTCAATACAATTTTAAAGTCTTAGCATTGGCTAAAGTGGAAACTGGTTTTACAGAATTTGGTCACCCCTTTTCAAAATACTTTTTTAACATGTTAATGTGACAAACCCGTTTTTTTTTTACGTCAACCTGGTGTTTTAACTACAATTTTACATCACTGATCTTGCTTTCAATTTTAAGGGCCATAAAACTGGCCTTTAAAGGATGACCAGGAATGGTAAAAATACAAGAACCTTATCACCTGGTTTAAACACCCTATTTCTGGCATCTTTGTCATACCACATTTTCATTTTCAACTGAGAACTCTTCAAATTTTCTTGTGCTAATTTACAAGCATTTAAATTTTTTCTTTGAAATCAGAAATAATCTAAAAGATTAAGATCATTAGTCTCAGTCAGCCACTTTTCCTTCAAAATTTTTAAAAGGACCTCAAACTTATGTCCAACACCAATTCAAAAGGACTGAACCCAAAACTCCTACTGTTTCTCGTGCAGCAAATAGCACAAGATGAACCCCTTCGTCCCAGTCTTTTTCATATTGGTAACAATAGGTCTTCAGCATTGTTTTTAGGGTTTTTATGAAAAGTTCTAGCGCCCCTGGGACTCGGATGATAAGATTTTTATTTTGCCTTATACCCAACTCATGCATGACCTGGAACAACCCCGACATAAAATTTGAGCCTTGATCCACTGAATTCCCTTTGGGGTGTCCACAAAACTGAAAAATTTGGTTAGGGCCTTAACTATGCTCTTTGCCTTTATATTCCTAAGAGGTATGGTTTGGAAATCAGTAGATGTACACATAATGGTAAGTAAATATGGTTCCAATCTGGTCCTAGGAAAAGGCCCTACACCCACCAACACTCGACTAAACGGTTCTTCAAAAGCGGGAAATTTGGGTTTGGAGGGGGGGGTTGGTATTTCTGATTGGTTTACCACCATCTGACAAACATGACATGACTTGCAAAATTTGAAACATCCTTTTTTAGCTTAGGCCAATAAAAATACTAAAATCCTATTATAAGTCTTTTTATACCTAAATGACCAGCCATAGGTGTATCGTGAGTAAACTCATGACATCTCACGATAGGCAGCTGGGACCACTATCTGGTGAACAACACGCCACACTTCATCTGGAGAAGCGTCAGGTGGCCCTTTTTTCCATAAGGATCCCATCTTTCATATAAAAGCTTCTCCAACTTTAGTAGCCTCTTCTGATGGAAGTGCCCTCTTACAAAGTTGAGTGATACGGGTTTTATGTTGTTGAAAATTTTTGGCAGGATGTCCTTGCCTTGGTTAACTAGTGGATGCAAATATATCCTCACCACCAAATTTTGGTAAAAGTTCTTTTTTATCTTGCTTCTTGATATTGTGTGGTTCCATGCTGGTTTGAGTGCCATCAAGATCAGATAAGAAAGTGTCATTTAAATCAATAAACAGAGGAATTGTCTGTCAAAAGGGTTGAGTATGGTCTGCCTCCTTTTCTCTTTTGGCCATGCTCTAGTAACAGCACAGGCTGGATAAATGTCATCATCTTCATCATCGCACATGACATTTTAAGTATTTTCTACAAACTATAGGATCAGGTACAACCCCCACCAGCTAAATCGTTGCCTAACAACAAAAAAATGCCTAAGGGAAGAGTAGGTCAAAACCCCACATAACAGGTCCAGTAACTAAATCTGACTTCAAAATAATTCTATGCAGGGGAACATCAATGACGCCTAGCTCCACACCCTGTAATAAAACTGACCCACCAGAGAAATTGTAGACAAAGGAAGCAGCCCTCTAAAATAAGTTGTGCAGCACCAGTATCTCCAAAATCTGGACAGGTTTTATTTCGCTAGAGTCACCGAGTGAAACAAATCCCTGAGACATAAAGGGCTTATAATCCTCCATAGAATCAATAGAACTGGACTGTGAACCCTGGACATCAGGAGTCAGAACAAATCGAAACTAAGGCTTCTCTATCACCTCAACTGCCCACAAGCATGTGGTTGAGTTTTATCAAAATCATTTTTTTTTTAAGTTTAAAATTATGATAATACCCCTTTTTTTTAAAAATACAAAAGGAAGCCCCATTCCAGACGATCCTTCAACAGTCCTGGACCGGGCTTTAAAAACCCCCTTGGGATGGAGTGGGAACTTGTGAAAGACTGAGACCCTGAACCACTCTTTTTATATGTGTCTGAATTGGTAGAATTACTGCTAGTCTGAGATCTTGAAACAAAATTCTTTTTATGAGACAAGATAAGTATCAGACTGCTGCCTCTTCAGAGTTTTTACATTCTTATCTTCTAAATGTGTTTTCAAACTTGAGGAACACATTCCTTAAATTCTTCTACAGGTACTTGGCGCAAATTAGCAAAAGTTTTATCAAGTTTTTTAGATTAAACCAGTGATCGAATAAATCTTCTTTCCCCTAAAATTCAACAAATGTTTGATTATCAAATTTCATACTTTTTTGAACTTTTGTCTATACGCTTCAGGTACTAATTCATATGCTTTTAATATTGCTGCTTTGACCTTCTCATAGTCTAACTCTCAGCTACCCCTAGTGCAGAGTACACCTCAGCTGTTTTCCCAACCCGTACACTTTGTAACATCGTTGACCAAAAATTTTGTGGCCATTTAAGATTCTCTGCATTTTTCAATTGGGGGAAAAAATTTGTCTACAGATTTTTTTTGAAATTTTGGAACTAATCTGATATTTTTTCTGGTCAAATTCAGTTTTGACAACTGTTGAAGGTTCTGGTTGGTTTTGTAATTTTAAATTTTTTTAACCAAAGTGCTCTTGTCTTTCTAATTTGTCTAATTCAAATTTTGTTCACGCTCTCGTTCTTCTCTTTTAATTTGTCTAATTCAAATTTTTGTTCACGCTCTGTTTTCTCTTTCTTTTTTTTATCTTCTCTTTCTAATTTTTCTCTTTTAAAGATTTTCTCTAACTCTAATTGAAACTGATATTTGCCTTTTTTAAAAGAATTGATTTAACTGTATATTCTGGAAGATCGTATTTTTCAAAGATGTTTTCTTCTACTAGTTTGTTTGCAACCTTAATTCTAATGTCTTGCTTTCTCTGAGAGGGTTTACATCTAACCAAAATGCAAACCTAATGCGATCAAGTCATCCTTTTTTAACGTATCAAAAACCTGAACACTTGGTGAATTAAGAAAGTCTGTGACCAAAACACCATGTTGATTTCTGCTGGCTTATAAAAAATTTAAAGGTTCAATTATAAAAATTTGAAAAAACTAAAAATGCAAATAATTCTTTATCCCGGGGAGCCCCCCAAATTTTGTTATGGGGAAATTACCCGAAATGCCACAAAGATCAATAACACAATTTAAACTTAACAATAATTTATTTACAGTAATATATAAAAAATTAAACATAAAGTAAAAACTTAGCAAAATCTAAAAATACATACATCAGAGTGTCCGTTGCTGCACACAATGTCCCAGTGAAAATATATCCCCGTTATATCTCAATAGTGCTTAACACAAAATCTATGCATCGAATTACAGGGTATTTATACAGTATCATAAATCTAGAATATTCTAAAAATTTTTAAAAAATGATATTATTAACAATCTGGACATACACAAAATTTATGAAAGTTTAGTAAAAACCCAACATGTTGACCACTTGGAATGTTCAGGAAATTAATGTTACTAATTATATACATAATAAAACAATACACATCTCACAACACTAACCAAGTACATAGTTATATTAAATTAGGGTTCTTTACAAAATTAATAATTCATGGCCCCAGAGTAAGGGGTTCTTAAGTGCTAGGGTGGGGGTAAGGAAAGATTATATAGTAAAATATAGTAAAAATGCATCTTTTCTACAAAAACTTCTTCTATGCTCCTGAGAATTTCAGTAAAGAAACCAATTTATACATGTAAATGGTTACGTTGAATAAAGCTACCTCTTCCAAAGTTGTGAAAATTTATTGCCCCGGATCAGGGGGTTTTGGTGTTAGGGCGGGGCTCTATTAATTATATAGTGAAAGGTTTTAATTTCATTTAAAAAAATTCCCCTCTGTTCCTATTGTAGGTATTTAAAAAAGCTAACCAAGTTCGTGTCATGATGGGAAGAATATCTCTTCCAAAATTGTGCATTTCATGGCCTCTGTGGGGTTTGGGGGACGGTTGGGCTTATTGATTATATAGTAAAAACAGAATTCTTTAATATCCCCTCATTTTTTGTGTATTCAATAAACTAACCAAGTACATGATTATGTTAATGAGGCTGCATCTTCCAAAAATGTGAATTTCATGGCCCAGGGCAAGGGGTTCTGGTGTTATGGTGGGGTTCTCTTTATTTTTAGGTAAAATATATTTATTCTATAAAAATCTTGGGTGTAAAATCAGTGAACTATGTACAAAGTTATTATGAGGAAGGATGGTTATGGTAGAATTGAAGAAATAAAGGGTTTTTACTTTAAAAAAGGTACGAACCAGGAAGATTTAAATGATATTTTTTTTTATAACACGAAGTGAAAAATAGTTATCAGAATGTTGGTTCTGTTTTAGAATTTTATTATCCTGTCATCAAATGTATATGTAAACTTTGGCGTATATTATGGAAATCAAGTAATTTGATTTATTGTAGGGCACAAATAAAACTCTAGGATGCTAAAAAATGAAACCTGAGATTTGGTGAAGGGTAGGTTTCAACTCAAAAAGTATTGTTTAAGAAACAATTAAAAGCTTCAATTGGTAGAGAATGTTTTGTTTAACTTATAAATATACATGTATTATCAATATTGTGATAGTGTGTATTTTGTAAAAAATACTTTAATTTAATTATTCTTGTGCAGGGTCGCAAGATGGTATATCGTTTTATTTTCTTATTTTAGTAAACTTACCCTAATCCATGGCCCCGGTGTCAGGGGTTCTGGTGTTAGGTCGGGGCTCTATTAATTATATAGTGAAAATGCATAATATCATTTAAAATCTTCCACTCTGTTGCTATAGTGTAGGTATGAAAAAAACTAACCAAGTTCGTGTTATGATAACAAGAATATCTCTTCCAAAATTGTGCATTTCATGGCCCCTGGGTTGGGGGTTCTGGGGTTACGGTTGGGCTTCATTGATTATATAGTGAAATACAGTAATTCTTTAATGTCCCCTGCATTGCTCCTGTGTATTCAATAAAATAACCAAGTATATTGTTATGTTGATGAGGCTGCATCTTCCAAAATTGTGAATTTCATGGCCCAGGGTAAGGGGTTCTAGTGTTAGGATGGGGTTCTATTTATTATTTAGTGAAAATGTATTTATTCTTTAAAAATATTGGGTGTGAATCAGTGAACTATGTACAAAGTTATAATGAGGAAAGATGCCTCCTCCAGATTTTTGAATTTCAGGACCGTTGGGTTAAGGGTTTTGGTGTTAGGACGGGGCTGTAATGATTACATGGTGAAAATGCTTTTATTCTTTGGTAATCTTTTCCTTTGCTCCTGGATATTATGCAAATGATCTTAGTACGTGTTAGTGATGATGCATGGTGCCTCTTCCAAAATGGTTAATTTCATGGCCCCTGGGTCAGGGGTACATGGGGGGGGGGGGGGTCATAGTCTAAAATAAATTAATGCTTTGAAATCTACTCTTTGGTATTAATTAAACATTTATGATCAAATAAAATTGATGATAAAATTTCCTGAATTTTGAAGTATATGCCCCAGGGTCTGTGTTTCCTGTGGGATGGAATGCACAACTGGTTGTAAAGTAGGATTGCATTTTCTCTTAGTCACTCTGA